>NC_080074.1:33720363-34029088 GCF_949987535.1 Balaenoptera acutorostrata | reverse complement strand
TTATACAGCCACGGTAACCACCACTACATCAAGATACATAACATTTAATTCACCTTAAAAAGTTCCTTTGTGCCTCTTTGCAGTCATTTACATCCTCTAATCCCCTCTAAACCAGGTATGATTTGCAAATATTTTATTTCAAAAGGCTCGCTTTTTTGGTTAACTGCGTCTTCTGAAGGTCAAAAGCTGTCATTTTAATGAAGTGCAGTTAGCCATTTTCTCTTTAATAATGTGTGCTGTTTGTGTCATTATTAAAACAAATAAACAAACAAAAAAACAAAAACTTTGCCTAAACTAATACCATCCTCTAGAGAGGATGGAAGCACTGATCTACAAAATAAAATCCATGTACTTAGTATGGAAAATAAGACCCTTTCAGATTTTGATTCATTTCTGTCTTTTCAGTCCTATCTCTTCCTCTTTTAACATGCACACAATCTCTAGTTTTATTAAATTAAATTTATTACACATACATTAAATCAAAATAATTTCAAAAGACTGATAATTTTAAAAATTAGAATATTAGAGAAAAATATTTTAGAAACTTGTGGCATCTGAGGATAGAAAATATTTTATAAAGAACACACAAATAGGACAAATCAGAAAAGGCAACAGCAAAAACAAATGAGTGTTTTAAAATTAAAATCCTCTATAGTAAGAAAAACTATAACAGAAAATTGAAACAGAAGATAAGAAGAAAGTATTTTAACATAAAGTTTTAGTTTCAGAGAATATAAAGTATTTTGCAATAGGACTAACAAAAAGAGAATTGAAATTAAATACATGGTTAGAAAGAAAAACAGGTCATTCATAGAAGGAAAATATTGAATTTCTTGAAAGTATAAACGATGCTCAACTTTATGTTAATCAGGGAAATTTAACTGGAAACAATAATGAGACAACGATTGCATAACCATCTGATGACAAAAGTTGAAATGCCTAATATTACCAAGAGTTGGAGAGAATGAAGTTGGAAATATAAGCTGTTTCTAATAAATTTGAGTATGTGCACATCTAATGATTTAGTGATTCTACTGCTAAGAATATGCACTAGAGTTACTTTTGAAAAATGCTCAGTCTAAACATTAGGATTTCTTTAAAAACTGTATATTTACATATCGGCATGTATAGACCATAGATATTCTCTTAAGAGGAAAATATGAAGTATGCCACATTCTTAAATTGAACTTAATAAAATACTAGAAAATATAAATGAAGGCCCCATTATCTGCATACCAATTTTTTCTGGGAAAAGAAAAAAGAAATGGGACCCAAAGGAGGTACCGAGAAGAAATTCTCGTGGGGATGACAGAGGCAGGTCCAACCACACCCGCACATTTTAAGCCCCCTGCTAGCACCATCCCGATAACATCCCTTTTGTCAAAGCAATTCACATGGCCCAGTCCAAAGTCAAGAGGTATGTGGGGGTAGAAGGAGGTGATCATACTTTGCCTCTGTGGGAAGAACTACCATGGAACAAGGTAAAGTTAGAAGGAGAAGTGAAGAATAGAAGTCAATAATTCAATCTACCACACCTGAAGCAAATGTGAGAAATGTCAATATTTGTTCATCCTGGTTTTGGGTGTATTGGGGCCCATATTACTCTTCCTTTGCTTTTTCTGCATTTTAAAACTACTTCTAAATTTTAAAATTAACTACAGTATAATTAGTTATTATTAAGCTGCAGTATCTTTCATAAATTTATACACTTTTTTTTTTCTACAGATTCTCTGTCCCACTGTCTACCTGATGAATTTATATTAATCCTTTAAAACAAAACTGAACTGTCACCTTCTCTGTGAAACTGCATCTTCTCTTTTCCATTGTGGTCAGTTAACCACTCCCTTGTTATTTTTAAAGAACTTTGTATGTACCTTATTTCTATTTTAGCACTCACCACACTTGTTCTAGTAATTTAATAATTCAACAGTCTCCTACCACTAAGTCAAGTTCCTTGATATCAGAAAGTAGTTCCTATATATAAATATATAGTTGAATATATTACCTAGGATGGTAAAGCTTACTAACTCTTCACAGACATAGATCCCTTCTTTATTTTAGGCATACAAGTAAATAGGGCAAGTTTCCCAACATTGCTTGCATGTAAATATGGCTATGTAACTGAGTTTTAGAAAGTGAGTAAAAATTATGTGAGCCACTTCCAAACTGTGTTCTTAAAAACTTCCTATTGTTTCCTCCTCTGGCTGGATGCATCTGTTGATGAGTAGTGAAGGAAGGCAAGAGTGGAAGGAGCCAGATAGCTCTTCTGCTAACTACCACACAAATAAGAAAACTTTTGATTGACTTGATCTCTCAGATATTCAAGCCCATTTCTTATGTTACTTATCCTACCTGCCTAATAGATCTAGCCTAGTAATTATCTTGTAGAAGCCATTCAATAAATGAATGCATAGAATAAAAAATAATTAGATTGATTACTGGCATTATACCTGAAAGAAAAAATGAGCTCTCTGGGCAAAATATTGAGATTTACTTTCTCAATGTTTTTAGAGTAAGGTACATGATACAGAGATATGAGTGTCAATACACAAAATTATCTGGTAATAAATTTAGTATTATTTTTTCAGGATTTAAAAAAATTGCCTATGAAAATAAGATAAATGTGTTTTTGTGATTAATCCATCAAAACTGTTTTCAAGAAATGGAAGCTGGACTTCCCTGGTGGCGCAGTGGTTAAGAATCTGCCTGCCAATTCAGGGGACACGGGTTTGAGCCCTGGTCCGGGAAGATCCCACATGCCGTGGAGCAACTAAGCCCGTGCACCACAACTACTGAGCCTGCACTCTAGAGCTTGTGAGCCACAACTACTGAGCCCACATGTCACAACTAGTGAAGCCTGAGTGCCTAGAACCCGTGCTCCACAACAAGAGAAGCCACCGCAATGAGAAGCCCACGCTCCGCAACGAAGAGTAGCCCTCACTTGCTGCAACTAGAGAGAAAAGCCCCTGCACAGCAATGAAGACCCAAGGCAGCCAAAAATAAATAAATAAATAAATAAATAAATAAATTTGAAAAAAAAGAATTGCATAAACAGCCTGACCTTAAAAAAAAAAGAAAGAAATGGAAGCTACGGATTTGAAAAATTGTCAACAAACCTGACTGCATAGAAAATCATGTAATAAATATTTGTATATGTATATTTGTATATGTAATAAATATATATGAAATTCTATTTAAAGGTAAACACTGATTATGGAAAAACACTTCTTTAGCTAATTGGCTCAGTGTAATTGAGGTCACCATTTAGCCATTTAAAAACTTTCATCACTAAATGCTTTTAAATATTTTATGAATCATGTAATTGCTCTGAGTATTTTTGTAAGCAATGTAGTTCATGCTAGAAAATGTATCTGCTACCGTATGGGTCTCTCATAAAATCATATTTATGAAGCTTTTAAAGTAATCCTAGCAGACAGATCTAATCTGAGTAGATATCAGTAGGTTTATTTTCAAAGTGAAAAAATTATCAAACTTTATCTCCTCCTTTTACAGTCTCAAATTAAAGGCACTAAACGTTAAAACACATATTGCATAGCTTTTTAAATATCAGGTATTACCAAAATTCAAATATTTCCAGATGGCTATTATTGCTAAGGATTTAGTTAATTGCAATTATCTTGAATTCAAAATGTGCACTTCCTTATAATGGATTTTAAATTACTTGATTCCTTCCTGCATTATTTATGTCATTAACAAAACCAACTTGCCACTAAGAAAATAATCCAAAGAATTAAGCATTGATAAATTTGCCTCTTAGGAATATATACCTATGAACCATGTCATTTCAAAATTAAAGCAGCTGTTTTGTTTCTTTGACCAGGAAAGGATACATTGAACATAAAAACTGTCTTTATCAATGTTTTATATAACAGTAATTGAATAATATTTAAAAGATCTAAATGGATATATTTATTATTTTCATTGTTAAATTGATTTGCAATATTTAGTGCCAGTGCACAGAGACCTACTCAAAATCCTCTTTTCCAGGAATGGATTCTGGTGCTCTGTTCTAAACCACACTGAACACCTTTATCTGTAGATGGTAACACTAGGAGCTATAAGACATATCAATAAGTTTCATGACACTCCCAGAATATGCTAGAACCCTTCTCATAATAACAGATAACTTCATAGAGATTCCAGGATGCACATGACTCAAGTTATTATGTTTCTTCTGTAAAAATGCATGTTCTTTCCGCAAAATACCTTTTCATGAAGTTTAATCTGATAGTGACCCACTATTCTTAATCAGCATGATGATGTTAATTTTACAACTTTAACTCCTGCATTTCTCTGATATACATTCTCTACCTTAGAAAACTAGCCCTTTCATCATTACCAAGTTTTTAACTTTTGTATGAAATCCTCAGCATGTAAACATCAAATCCTTTTCTGTTTTTGAATAACCTATTTCTATCTTTGCTTATGATTGTCTTATTCATCATTATGCTAGTAGAACTTTTTTTTCTTTTTGCATTTTCTTTGTAAGTGTTCATTTCTTTTTCTTAGTACAAGAACACCATAACTTTCTTTGGGGCATGTCTTTCCTCTTTGTCTATTGTGTATAAACAGGTTGAAAATTTTAAAAATTCCTGATCATAGTAATTGCCTCAGGATAGACAGTCAATCTAATCAGAGGTATATCATTGATATATATATATATATATATATATATATACACATACACACACACACACACATATTTTTTTTTCAATACAGGAAACATAGAAAGTCAAACGACTGCAGATATATTGCCTCTATGATAGGAGAATCTGTCTCAAACCGAGCCAAAGTGAGAAAAAACAATCTCTCTTGTCCTTAAGGCAAAAATATTTGAAGCCATTCTCAATCTTCTCTTTTTGAATACCCTGGAAAATATTGCCAGACTTATTTTAAAAGATATACCAAAAGTAAGCATTTAAATAGTCAGTCAATGCTACCTTCATATGTTTGTCTTAACCAGTGTAATAGCCTCCTAATAATTCTCATTTTTCTATTCCTAGAATAATCTATTTTTACACAGTAACCATAAATCAGAATTTCTGCTTCTGACTATGATGCAATAGCTTAGATTAAAATAACCTTCTCCTATGCACAACTAGAGAAGATAATAAATAGACTAAAAAATTATCTGAATGCACCAAAGAGCATCTTGTGCCAATACATAGAAGTAAGTGGGGTATTTTCTTCTTCTTCTTCTCATCAGGGCTTTCCAATTTCTAAGGCCCAGAGACCAAGTAAAAAACATTCTGCTTTTTATTGACATATCAAAACTTGTAGAGTGATTCTAAAGCTTAGAGGCAATTTTACAGTCTTAAATATGTGTGTGTGTATGTGTGTGTGTGTGTGTGTGTGTGTGTCCAAATAGTTAGAATGAGCACAGCAAACTAAATCCAAAAATGTAGAAGGAAGAAAATACTGAAGATAAGATTTAGTTATATAATTAATAAACTCCTAGCAAGACGAATCAAAGAGAGAGGGAAAAGGTTGTAAAAATTAGGAATAAAGAGAACGCATAAATAAATGTCCTAGAGCCTAAATATATGAGAGATTATGAAAAATTAGTCCAATAATTTAAATTATACATGAAATGGAAAAATTCCTTTAAAAAACAAAACATAATAAAACTGACACAAGAAAATAGAGAAGATATGATGGATCTTTAAAGAAATTAATCCATAAATACAAATAATTCCACAAAGAAAATGGCAAGCCTACATTGCTTTATAGTTAATTTTCTCAAACATTTGAGGAAGAAAGAACCCATCAATATCATATAAACTCTTCAAGACATGAGGAAAATAAGACACACTGTTTTTTTCATTCAGTGGTGCCAATATAACCTACTTACCAAAAATAAATATAGCCATTACAGAAAATTAAAATTATAAGCCAGAATCCTGTATGAATATAAACATAAAAATCTCAAACAAATAATAGTAAATTGAATTCAGCAAAATGTAAAAATAATATGTTACAATCAAATTAGATTTATTCCTGTAATGCAAATTTAGTTTATCATTTAAAAATGAGCCAAAGCAAGTCATCAAATTGAAAGAACAAAAGAGACAAATAATACAACGGATGAAGAAAAGTCTTTTGATAAAAATTCAAATCCCTATTATAATAAAATAATTTAAAAATAACTTTAGCAGATTAAAAATAGAAGGTACTTTCTTAATATAAAAGTCTATTTATGAAAAAAAAAGCTTTAAGGAAACATCATACTTAATGATGTACTATTGAATACTTTTTCTATAACATCAGGAATGTGAAAATGATGTCAAGGTTGAGAGAGAATTCTCTGCAGGGCTTTTCAGGACTAATTTTTGATGTTTGTATTGCACACAGCCTTGAAGAGAGTTCAGAAGCTGGCCTATACATTCACCAGATATGTGAAAAAGCTTCCTTATAATGCAGTGGAGGAAAGGATGGTCTCTTCAAAAATGGAGTTTATTTAATTGTATATTCATATAGAAATAATAAAAAATCTTGATCTCTACATCATCACATAAACAAAAATAAATTCTAGTTATATGGTATGTGAAAGAATTTTTAAAAAGAGAGGGAAGGGCTTCCCCGGTGGCGCAGTGGTTGAGAATCTGCCTGCCAGTGCAGGGGACACGGGTTCGAGCCCTGGTCTGGGAGGATCCCACATGCCGCGGAGCAACTGGGTCCGTGAGCCACAACTACTGAGCCTGCACGTCTGGAGCCTGTGCTCCGCAACAAGAGAGGCCGTGATAGTGAGAGGCCCGCGCACCGTGATGAAGAGTGACCCCCACTTGCCGCAACTAGAGAAAGCCCTCGCACAGAAACGGAGACCCAACACAGCCATAAATAAATAAATTAAAAAAATAAAATAAAATAAAATAAAAGAAAGGGAAAAAAATTCTGCAACATAGAAAAATATCTTCATTACATTGCTATAGAGGGGAAAAAAAGTCATAATCAGGAAACAAAACACATTAATTATACAAAGAACTGACAAATTGGAGTTCAATAAAACTGATTGATCAAAAATACCACTAAAGGGGCTTCCCTGGTGGCGCAGTGGTTGAGAATCTGCCTGCTGATGCAGGGGACACGGGTTCGAGCCCTGGTCTGGGAAGATCCCACATGCCACGGAGCAGCTGGGCCCGTGAGCCACAATTGCTGAGCCTGCGCGTCTGGAGCCTGTGCCCCGCAACGGGAGGGGCCGCGATAGTGAAAGGCCCGCGCACCGCGATGAAGAGCGGTCCCCGCACCGCGATGAAGAGTGGCCCCCGCTTGCCGCAACTGGAGAAAGCCCTCGCACGAACCGAAGACCCAATACAGACAAAAATAAATTAATTAATTAATAATAAAAAAAAAAAAATACCACTAAGGGAGGGGGAAGGGGAAGCTGGGACAAAGTAAGAGAGTGGCATGGACATATATATACTACCAAATGTAAAATAGATAGCTAGTGAGAAGCAGCTGCACAGCACAGGGAGATCAGCTCGGTGCTTTGTGTTCACCTAGTGGGGTGGGATAGGGAAGGTGGGAGGGAGATGCAAGAGGGAGGGGATATGGGGATATATGTATACGTATAGCTGATTCACTTTGTTATAAAGCAGAAACTAACACACCATTGTAAAGCAATTATATTCCAATAAAGATGTTAAAAAAAATACCACTAAAATAATGAAAAATAATCCATGTAAGATACCCTTTAATAGGTGAATGGATAAACAAGCTGTTTATCACTTGATGGGTATAGAATTTTTTTTGGAATGGAATATTGTTCAGCAATAAAAGTAAATCAGCTACTAAACCACAGAAAGACTAGGAGGAATCTTAAGTGCTTATTGTTAAGTGAAAGAAGCCAGTCTGAAAAGGCTAAATACTGTGTGATTGTAAATATATGGCATCTGGAATTCCAAGGCAAAACTATAGAGATAGTAAAAGATCAGTGGTTGCCAGGAGCTTGGGGATAGGAAGGAAGGGTCAATAGGTGGAACACAGGGGATTTTTAGGGCAGTGAATCTATTCTGTATGATACTGTAATGGCAGATATATGACACTATACATTTGACAAAATCCGTAAAACCTAACAACACAAAAAGTGAACCTTCTTGTAAACTATGAACTTTAGTTAATAATAGTATATCAATATTGGTTCATCAATTGTAAAAATTGTATCACAGTAATGAAACCATGCAACTGAGATTGGAACTTGAACCTACGTGCCAGGACTCGAACCCGGCCAAAACCCAGGTTGGGACTTGAACCCATGGTCTTTTCATTGATTTCACACACCTGGTCTCAGGACTTAATGAAGCTCAGGTTCTTGATGTCTCTTCACAGAAAGAATTCAGTGAGAAACAAAGTGATAGGTAAGAAGTGCATTTATTTAGAGAGAAACACACTCCACAGACAGAGTGTGGGCCATCTCAGAAAGCAAGAGGCCCCGAAATATGGAATGGTTAATTTTTATGGGCTGGGTAAGTTCATAGGCTAATGAGTGAGAGGATTATTCCAGTTCTTTGGGGGAAGGAGCAGGGATTTCCAGGAATTAGGCCATCGCCCACTTTTTGACTTTTTATGGTTGGCCTCAGAACTGTCATGGTGCCGGTGGGTATATAATTCAGCATATGCTAATGTATTACAATGAGCGTATAATAAGGCTCAAGGTCCACTGGAAGTCGAATCTTCTGCCATCTTGGATCTAGTTGGTTCTAACCAGTTTTTATGATGTCCTATGGCTATGTCATTCTTGTAAACGTTGTGCCCTGCCCACTTCCCCACCCCCCTGCCGTTTCAGTAACACAAGAAGGGAAAACTGTGTTTGGTGCAGGGAGGGGTGTAATGGGAACTCTGTTGGCTCAGCGCAATTTTCCTGTAAACCTAAAACTGCTCTAAAAAATAAAGTTTATTATTTTAAAAAAATTGACAGAGTAGGAAAAGATATTTGCAATGTATATATTCAGCAAAGAATTCTCATCAAAAATCTTACACAAATTAGTAAGAAAAGTGTAAATAATTCAACACAGAGAAGAAATGTGAAAAGGCATTTCAAATCTAGGCTATCCAAATGGTCAATAAATATGAAAAAGCTGTTCAAATTCATCAGCCATAAGGTCAATCAAATTTAAAGCACAAAGACATACCATAACTTATCATCAAAATGGCTAAAATTAACAGAACAATAACTAGTGAGTATATAGAATAATTGTCACTCTCATACCTTGTTGGTATGTTTGAAAGCTGTCATTATCTACTGAAATTGAACATGCATTGCCCTATAACCACGAAAATCCATACCTGGGTATATAACAAAAGAAATGGGTACCGATGTATGCCAAAAGAAATCTGCAAGATATCCACAGCAGCATTATTCATAACAGATAAAAATTGGAATCAACCTAAAGGTCCATCTACAGTAGAATGTATACATAAGTTTAGGTATAATTATGTGATGAAATACTTTATGCAGTAATGAAAAGTGAATAAGCTACTTACTGCATATGTATAAACACTTCATAAAATGTTTACTTAAAAACAAAACTAATTCAGAGCAGATAGTTTCTCTGTTCAAAACCCTCAAATGAAATACCAGTTCTTTACAGTGGCTTAGAAAGCCCCACAGAACACAAGCTTGAGGCTTCTTCTACCTCTTTATTCTTTGGATCATCCTGTTCCAGCCACCCAGGCTTCATTTGCTGTTCTTGTAACATACCAAGAACATTCTTCTCTAAGGTCTTTAGTATTTACTGTTCCCTCTTCTAGAATGTTCGTCCCATAAATACCTGCAGAGCCTACTTCTTGCTTCTTTCAAGCTTCTTCTTATACATTATCAACTCATAATGGACTTTAACAATCCCTTTTAAAATTGTCTCCCACTCTAAATTTATATTTCCTTATTTGCTTCATTTTTTTTGTAGTTCTTACTACTTCTTAGCATATTTTACATAATTTTGTTCACTGCTTTACTCCCTAGCTTTCTGAAGGGTGAACAGTACACATTTGGCTTTCAGTAAGTATTGATATAAGCTGAATGAATGAATGAATCAATCAATCAATGAGGGCACCTTGAATTGGGTTTTCTGTCACTTTAAAATTGTGTTAAAAAGTGATAAAATAATAATAAAAAAGAAATTAAAATAATGGTGATAAAAATAATGATAATAGCTGATATGTCATGCTTACTATAACAGTTATTTTACATATATAAATTAATTTAATCCTTACAACAATCTTAAGAGAGGTACAAATGTTCTCTTGTTTTATCAGTAAGAAAACTGAGGCATCAGGATGGTGGATGCCTTTCACAAGGCTAATAGGTGGGCAAGCCAGGATAAAAATCCAAAGTCTTATTCATTAGAATGCATTGCCTTACCCCATACTAAGAAGTGTCCATTAATAAAAGGACATAGGTGCATACATAGGTGAATAATCTGATTTTTTATTCATTAGTTAAAAGACACAACATCTCACCTGTATATTTATAGCTACACAGAAGAGTGGATAAGTAGCACAGTCCCAGTTTAATGCATGACCCCCTTAGCCTCCAAGTTCTCACTATGGGTCAAGTGTCTGCCACTGGTGGTGCCTAACTGGGAATGTGGATTATGTCAAGTCCTTAGAGAAACTAATTCTGTGTCCTCCTCATGGACTATTCATGGTCCCATAGCTACTCTCAATTTTGTTTGGAGAAACAAAATGCTGGCCCAATACAAACAGATAAGGGCATAATAAACTATGTAAAATAGTTTGCTGGCACTAGAACCTTTCACACCTGTTGCCTTTGTCAATACAGGAGAAGTTAAATAAAGCCCTAACCCATTACCAAGAAAACTCCATAGACCAGGTTGAATTTAATATCCAATTTCCAAATGTGATTAGAATATGTCCACCTAAGAAAGACCAGGTCTCAGGCCTATCTGAAATTCTACTCTTACATAAACCAGAGCCAGCACTAATGTCATTTTTCCAGAATCAGCACTCCTCTTTCCCCGAAAATTTTCTTTTTTTAATTTAGTTTTCCCCACTGAATATTTATAACAGCAATCATAAAGCAGAGAACAGGGGATGTTAAATGATTAAACATACCTCATAAGTTCTATAGCTATGGAAGTTATTAATATATTTAATAATGTTAAGGAAGATCAGTAAAGGTCTTTGTCTTAATTACAACATAGGTTCATTTGACTGTATTAGAGATAACCTTGGATCAGGTGAAAAAGAAATTTATTTCTCTATCATTTTAAATTTCACATGTACGTAATTCAGGCCTAGTAAGGCAGCCTGAAATCTTTTCAGATTCAGGCCCCTTTCAGCTTTCTCTTTCATTATTCTTAGGGAGAAATAATTGTACAAATTATCCAAGGTGGGGCTCTGGGCATAAATCCAGACTTCAAGCAAAAGAAGGCAGAAAAAGGAAAATTAAAATGTCATGTCAGTTTGTATCAACGACATATCCAGGATGTTAGAAAAGTCACTTACCCCTGGATACTGGCCAGAAATTAGTGACATCTAACTTCAAGGAAATTTGGTAAATGTAATCTTCATTCTGGATGACCATGCATTCAGTAAAAACTCGAGTATTATTATGTTTAAAAAAAAAGAGATAAACAGTCACTATGGGATAACTAACAGCCTTTGTTATTGATGTCATGATGTGAATCAATGAGAATCCATTTTTAACTCACACCTCAAATGGAGTCATTCTTCCTGTCAAGAGAAGTGTGCTACCATGTGGTAAGTATAAATAGATGATCATCACAAGAAAAGAGGTAAATTGCAGTTTTGCTATTTTTGTTTCTGAATATGTATGTGAACAAAAGACTTGGAAATGAAAGAAAACAAGCAATTATTAGCAGAGATTGAGAATTTCTGAAAGGTCTGATTGAAGTAAAGAGTGTATTGCGACTCTCAGAGCAGGATCAGCAGAAACTGAATTCAAAAATTAGAGCACTTCAAAAAAATCCCTTAGGAAAGAGAAGTAGATATTACGACAACCTCACCTATTATTTCTCAAAGATAATTAGATATTTATAATGGAAACCTCTGGTTTTCACTTGTAGTTTACTACTTACAACTACATTAGGCCGTAAGTAATAGAAAGCCCAATTTCCAATGGCTTTATCACATATATATATGTGTTTCTTGTGTATCAAGAAGTCCAGAGTTAGTCTATTAACTCCAAGATGTCATTAGTATTCAGACTCTTGTTATTTTAGATCAATCATCTTTGGCATGCAGCTTTCAACTTCCTGGTTAAAAGATGGTTATTGATTTCTCAAGTGTAACATTTGACTTAGATGAAGGCAGAAAGAAGAGGTATGGCTAAAGAAAAAGGGTAAAGCTTCCTTGTTAGGTTTTTTTGTTGTTGTTATTATTCCAAATGGGTCAGTTAAAATCTACTGACCAGAATTGTATACTATGGACATCCTAGCAAAAAGGAAGTTTGAGAGACTGAAAATTAGAGGAAAACAAGGAAAATGAGACTGTCTTGGATGTTGGGTGGCCAATAGACAATGTCTGTAACATTACAAGTACAGGTTTCCCCTGCTATCCAAAAGTAGAGTGCTCCTATGAAAGCTTTCCTAAACCAAAGCTTAAAATGAAGAAGCAATTACCTTAAGACACACCTTGCTAACGGATATACAACATAAGTCAAAATAAAGCACAGGTGCTCAGAGACACAGTTCAAAGCTATGGTAGCTTGATGCTGAGATGCTGAGTGTAGGTCTGAGGGAGAGCTTGGCGGTCCCACTCTCATTGGTGGAGGTGCCCGCTGCCTCCATAATAACTATAAAACTTGCTGCAAAACAAACCCTGACCATTATTTTGGCTTTTCACTTTTTTTCTTAAAAGTGAAAACCCTCTTCACATTTCTTTTCATCAGCCAAAACCAGTACTAATGTAGATCTTTCCTAGCAGTTAAGTGGCATAAAGTGAACTTTCAAAAAGTGGGTGATACCTGTAAGCAAACTACATGTTTACATTTATTTTTCAACAAAATATTTTTTGTTTTTATAAAATACTGAGATTAAGGCATCTCTAAGTTGTGGCAGGAAAACTTTGTGATCCAGTAAACGTTGTCTGACAAATACAGTAAAGATTCTGCTACTGAGATTGGGTATGGCCTATTATACATTATACATATCTGAATCCCACAAAATCCTTAATAATTCTTTAAAATTGTAATACATAATAAGATTAACTATAAAACTGAGAAATAAAATAGCAAGTATTTTATTTAAAAATCATGAGATAGCCATTTGAAAGCATCTGGTTTTCACATATGGCAAGTAGCAACACGTAGTTACCACTGATTCATACTGTATGACTCAAATTCATGCTGAATATAAGGGTAAAGGTAGATTGTATGCAAAGGAGGCACCCAAGTGATATACTCAGAATGTCTTCTTCATGTCAAGAACTGTAAATGGTCTGACATTTTTCCCTACTTGCAAGTTAACAAGTTAGTGTATCACAGTTTCATGGATGTTGGCAGAAGACATGAGACTCCTGGATTAGTGTGGTATTGGCATTAGGATACAGATTTATGGAAGAGAATAGAGAGTCCAGACATAAAGTCACACATATATGATCAATGGATTTTCAACCAAAGTGCTGAGTAATGGATAAAAAACAGAGATTTGAACAAACTGTGCCATAACAACTGAATGTCTTTATTCAGAGAAAAAATAAACCTAGAGTGGTGTCAGTGGGAAAGAGAGTAAGGACATCCAAATCTGCTCTTTCATAACAGTAATAAAAACACTAGGAAAAAAATGGTCAAAATCAACTTTTTTTCAGAACTCTGGAAATGAACTAGATTCTTGGAGTGTTTACTCAAGAAAAATAGTAGAATATTGGTAAGAAAGGTGAGCTCTACGGCATTTTAATTAGTCCTATTCCCGTCTCCCTCTCTCCAGCTTCACAGTAGCTTTGGAAACCAACAGTTTTACAATCATGGTAGCTGTGGAAACCAGTGGCCTAGCAATCTCTAGAGGGAACATAAAGGGTTTCAGTCTCCAAAAACCAAATCCCTAGAAAACTGTCATTATCTGACAAGTAGGAAGTGCAAGCAAGAATAAAGGCTAAGACAGAGTTGTCAGCTGCTGTCTGAGTGCTGAAGGCAGGCACCAACACATACACACAGAGCACTGTAGTAACAGTTAGGAGAATCAGTAGTTCAAGGCATTTAAGGAAATCTCTAATTGTTAGTTGACCACTAAGCTAATTGAGCAGAGACTTCTGTGGGCACACAGGACAAAAAAATTCAGACTTAATGGAATTAGTTCAGTAAAGTCATTAATAAAGAGCAACAACAAAAAAATTGGGGAGGAGAAATCTAATTTCCAGAGTTGCCACATTATATTATTATTAAAGTCCAATTCTCAATTAAAAAATTTTGACACATACAAAGAAATAGGAAAGTATAGCACACACAGTTGAAAGAAGCAGTCAGTACAAACAATCCCTGAGAAAACCAGACTTCAGACTTAATAGAAAAGATTTTATGTAAGCTATTTTAGACATGTTTAACAAAAGGAGATCATATTTAAGGTACTAAAGGAAAGTATGAAGATAATATCTATCAAATTAAAGAATATCAACAGAGAGATAATATTATTTAAAAAATAGAAATTATAGAGTTTAAAAGTCCAAAAACAGAAATGCAAAATTCACTAGAGAGGTCCAATAGCTGATTTGAAGTGGCAGAAAAAAGAATCAGTAAACTTGAAAGTAAACAGTTTATTAATCATATGATGAGACTTTCGGGGAGAGAAGGACAGGTTTACTAATCCAGTCCAAAAATAGCTTGAGGAACTCAGGAAAAGAGATTGACTTGGAATTTTTATGGTAGAGAGAGTTGGGCCAAGGGCAGGGTTCCCTTACATACGGGGTTTGAACTTCCCACTGGCGCTAAAGGAGACCACATCTGGGCTTTCTTATCAGCTTGCTCAGATGTGAAGCAAAATGGGAAGCCAGAGAAGTGAGACCTAGAAACGGTCAACACACATAAAATGATGGAGTCAGACTCTTTAGTATGCTTGTAATAGTTTAAAACTTCTTAGATCACAAACTGTGTGTTCAATAAAAGAATTGATTAAGTTGACTTCAAGCTTAAACACTTTTGCTCTTCAAAAGAAACTTCTAAGAAAATGAAAAGTCAAGTCACAAACTAGGAGTCCTATATATACTTACTAGACCTGAATCCAAAATAAATACCTTTTATAAATCAATAACAAGACACAAAAAAGTAAAGAAATCGGTCAAATTTTTAAATGATCACTTCACAGAAGAAGCTATACAAATTGTTAGTAATCACATGAAAATAAACTCAACCTCATTTCTCATGAGTGAAATGAAAATTAACACAACAATGAGATAACTTTATCCATCCTTTATAATGGCTAAAATCAGAAAAACTCAATAGTAAGTATTGAAGAGGATGGGGAGGCACTAGTAGTCTCAAACATTGCTGAAAGGAATGTGAAATGACACAGCCAATTTGGCAAACTGTTTGGGAGTTCCTAATAAAATTAAACATATACCTATAGTATGACCCATCTTAGACTTTACCCAAGAGAAATTACATCATATTTGCTCACAGAGACTTGCATAATAATGTTTATATTAAGTTTATTCAGTATAATCCCCCTTGGAAACAAATGTCCATCAAAAGGTGAATTTGCAACTCAGTGTGGTTTATTCATTCAATGGAATACAATTCAGTAATAAAAATAAACTATTGACACACACAACAAAATGGATGGATCAAGAAAACATGCTGCTCAAAATAAGCAGATATAAAAGAGTACATACTGAATGATTCCAGCTTGTCTGACATTTTAGAAAATACAAATCTAATACAGAATGAGAGTAAATAGATGGTTGCCTTGTCCTAGGACAGGAGAGAAGGTAGGTATTGTCTGTGAGAGGATACCAAAAAACTTTTCGATGAGATGAAATGTGGTCGTTACTCAGGTGCATGAATTGGTTACACCTCATCAAAATATTTACTGAAAATGTATTTGACCACATATAAGTTATACCTCATTAAAGTTATTAAAGATAACATGAACCTGCATAATACAATTTTCTTTTATTTTCTATAAAATGTTACTGTTATTACTAAGAGAATAATACTAAATAAATGAATTTGAAAATATTTTATAATAGAATAATCAAGATATGTCTTTTTATGAGAGCAAAAGTAAGGCAAGATTACTATTGTGAATGAGGTAATTATAGTGTCCGCCTGAAGACTGCATTGCCAACAAAACAATCATTAATTTATAACAGAGGTGGCTTCATTGTACTGACAATTTCATGCTGTTTCTCAGAAACAGGAAATCTTATATCTTAAGTATTTAATAATTCTATTATATGTAATATTTACCTTTCTGGGAAATATAAATGCTTGAAGACAGATTTAAACATTATCATCTGTTTCTTTCTAGGTTTTTATGCCAAATAAAAATACACAGTATTAAAATGTAATTTCTCTTTAGCTTAGAAAGTTTGTTGAAAATACAACTATTTTATTGTGCATCCTGTTGGTATTAAATTGTTCTTCATTTTGCTGATGACTGGTAGGAAATTAATTTCACCAATAGCTTAAACTTATACAAAAATTAAACAAAACATAAGTATTACTGTGGGAAGTATGCTTATCATTCTTAGAGAAATACAATCATAAATCATCCATCCCTGGTCTCTAAGATAGTCTCAAAGATCTAAGACTTTGGTGCATCCTGCAGCCTTTTTTTTCATATATTTATTTTCCTTTTTACTACCCACTTAACTCTTTACTAACTTTTGACAGTGATTCTGCTTTTGACAGTTAATAATGGAAGCTATTACATCAAAGCAATGTGAGCAGCATTAATTAATACTAAAAGCAAGCTCAAAGTAAAAGACAAAACTCTCTTCCAGTTTGATAGAGACAAACAGACCAGTGTTAGAGTAGGAAACAAATTGTTTTTCTTCTCCTTCTTTGGTTTGCCAGGCTTGATCATGACCCAAAGGGACAAGTGCATTAGATATACCAACTTGCACTTGGCTCCATAAAATGCCGTTTTCAATTCTAGATTATGTGCTTAGTGAGAAATGCCTCCCCTCGTGACGCTTGTGTGCAGTTGAATAAAGTCTACTTTAGGGATAAATGCCATTGTTCTGTTTGGATAGAGAGCAATTTGCTGTACCTGAAGATCATACCATTATTAGAGAGATGCATGAGCACCAGTGTGGGCAGTCCACCTTCTCCTTTCCCCTGGGACAAGATAGGTAATGTAATACACTCTTTGGCAATGAGTCTCTTGTCTATTTAGTGCATATTGCCAGACATCAGACTTGCTCCAATATCTGGTAAAAATCATCTTCCTTTAGAAGAAGACTTAAGGGCTATGAGGCAATGACTTTATTACCTCAGCATCAAGTTAGTTGTACTGTCAGCCTTCTCTTAAATGGTACCTCAGTCCTAATGCCCAACATGTGTTTTGTTGTCTGTTATCATTCCACCACCTTGCCTCTGAGGTCCAGTAACTTCGTTCTTTATGTATGCTTCTATGGCAGACCCTTCCAAATTAAAGGTCATATATATTTATTTTAGTTTTTCTCTTTGCACACAATGTCTAGCATTATTTTTGGAATACATATTGAACTACATAGCTGTCTACTGAAATACAGCCTTTTCTTTAGAACTTCTCATTGTTGTGCTGTCTCCATTGTTTTTTTAAGTCTAGAGACCTGTCCTGAAGCCTAAACCTTTTTAATCCCTGGTATTAGCAACCAACTCTTATGTTTACCTAAGAATCTAGATTGTTTTCTATACTGTCCTGTTTTTGATAGTTCCTCATAAACCTCAGGACCTGCATAGTCTCTTGTTTCTGTTCCACCTCTGCCCCAGTAGATGTGCCCCTGTCCAAATTCTTATATCATTAATGATAGATCAAAGATATACTATGTGTTTCTTAGGAATAAATAAATATACTGCCTAGGAATAAATAGTATGCTTTTAGAAAGAACACTGACTCTTTCAGGAAGCTCAGTACACTAAATAATACCTTATTTGTTGTACCCTTTAGTTTCCTAAATTCTACTTCTCTAGAAGGTTAAGTATTTAAGTTTATGTTGTAGTATTTCATTTCAAGGCATTTATTTGAGCATATACTAGTTCAAAAAAGCACTCATCTTTCAATAGGCAATTTAATAGCCTGAACAGGTTAATGTAACATAAACATTTTGATCACTTTTCCCCTTTCAAGGATAAATCCTCCGAAAGAGGGGACAAATATGCACTTATGAGGGATAAGACTATGCTTATTAGGCACAATATATAGCACCTAATATGTGTTTCATAAATATTTTTTACACAAATAGAAACAGCCAACTCCTAACATAATTAATGCAGGAGAGTTTGTAAATTTTCAGTCATTTAATTTCTGAAGTCTCTTGAATGCTATTAAGGATAACTACAGCCACCCCCTTTATTATTTTCAAAAAGAAAGGGTGACCTTTCAAGTCCTTAGGAAAGAAGTAAACTCATCTTCAGCAAAAAGAGCAGAGCACTGAAAATGAATTTTGTGTTTGTACAGTATCAAACAGTTTATGCAACATTGATTTTTTTTAAAACATGCATCATAAACTATTTCAGATGTGAGAATCCTTCTATCGCAATGTAAGGAATGGTGCCAGTTAGCATGTGAATTTTTTCACCATTTCCCCCACTTTTAAAACTACAAATTAGATTATTCAAATGTGCTCTCAAAGAGGTTACCCCTGGAAACCACTCTTAGGCTTCACCGGGTATAGAATAGCCTGCTGCTGATTGGTTTTAGCCTCAGGGAATATCTCACCAAGGCACAGCAGTCTCCAATGACTACCAATTTGCTTCCCAGTGTGATGCTAGGTATTGCCTGTGGTCATTAATGCCATATTTGCTAAAGGGCTTCACTGTTTACTGATTGCCCTTTCCTTCATTCACAGTTAAGACAAGGAAGACAAACAATTGCAGGTTTAAAATTTAACTCTCAAAGTTCTCAAGTTTAAGATTTTTACATTCAAGACACTTTTCTTTCAGATATTCTACCCATTCAGTTATAGAATTGTAGAACTCAGAACAGACTTTTTCTTCTTTTCTTTCTTTTTCACAAATTTCTCCCTTCAGGTAGCATAATGGGAGAAATACTCTCCATTTTATTCACATCATTTAACTTTTCATTTTAATTACTTCTGAAATTAAATGTTTCAGTTAATATTTACTGAGTTTTGCTCTTACAGCTTTTGTTAATATCTCAAACATTAAAATTAAGAAAAATAATACATTTTCTGATAAACATGAAATTCACAGTGCACTGGCATACTAGTTATTGGAACTTGGACAACTGGCTTTATAAATTGGCTGATGGATTATTCAACCCTATGGAATCATCTAATTGGTAAATGGCAAATTCAATCTAATTTTCTTAATACCTGAACTTCTATTTAAAAATAATAACATCAGTCAACAAAATAACATAGTAACAGTTATTTTTATGGGTTCCTTAACTTAGAATATGATACAATTTTAGCGATTAGAATAAATGACTGAAGTTTCTATACTTTAGATGGGGCTAAGGAGGAAAAGAAGCTACAGACCATATTTAAAGGAACTAAATATAGTTTGCAATAACCAGCAATAATAATTGATTGTACATTTATCAGACAACCTGTAGATTCATTCATACACCAAAATACTTGTAACTTTTAGACCTCAGCAATGTAAATATTTGTAAATTTAGGCAATAGTATGGATTTGGGAACTACACAATGGGCATGCCCCTACTAAAGCTGTATCATAAAGGCTGGCTATCTCTGGATTACTATATTGTGTTTAATGTGGATGATATTTTATGCACTTATTTTTTATAAACAACTTACTGCTTGACCCTGCCCATTATTCAAATAGTAGTTATATTTCTATACTTTGCTTTCTCAAGTTTCCTTACATAGTAATTTAGATAGAGTTAGTCTTGGTCTATCAGTTCTACCAAGTTGATAGATTAATAATGATAAAACACTGGCAATTATGGAGATCAGTTACTATGTCATAGGCACTCTGCTAAGCCTTTAACATGCACTATTTCATTTTATCTTCACATCAAATAGAAATTATTACCACCATGTATAAGATAAGAAAGCTGAACCTCAGAGGGGTCATATAATTGTCCTAAATTCATACAATCATGAAAAGACTGTGTCAGAATGTTAACACAGCCAGTTTAGATTCCAGAGTCCCAACTTTTAAACATTCTGCATTATTGCTCCTAGTTCTGGTAGAATAAATATTTATTTGCAAAGTAGTCAGACTAACATTTTCACAAACCATTGAATCTCGGGATTGGAGAGGACCTTGAAGATCCTCCAAACTAATGTCTAATTAACTTTCTTTGTGATCACAACAATGTTGTCACCCAACTCTCAAACAACTTTCCACCAAAGGCCTCACTAGCTCCAAGTATGGCCCATTCAGTGGAGAAATAGTTGAAAGTTGAACTGCTTGAAAGTTATTTCTCATAATGTGTTTTTGGCCAACTTGTATCTCTCTTCAAAGTATTCTAGTTCCCCTCCTTCAACTCTGAGTCAGGGCTTCTCTCACCTCTGACTCAACATTCATTGAATATCTGCAATGCACTAGGTAAGTGTTTTATTAAATATATGTTTCATTGAATATCTGCAATGCACTAGGTAAGTGTTTTATTAAATATATGTTATCTCATTTATTCCTAACCATAATTGTATGAAGTAAATATTTTTTCTTTAAAAAGGTTAAGAGAAATTGAATAATTGGCCAATAGTTGTAGAACAAATAAATGGTGGACCTCAGAGAGTACCTATGTCTTCTGACTCCAAATCCATTTTACCCTAGAGAATCATTCTTACAAATTTATAACTTAATAAATTTTGATTCACAAGAGGTATAATTATAACTCCCATTCATTTTCTATTTCTATATTCTGCTATGTTTTAATATTAATTTTAGGAATGCAAATATTTTCCTTGTTCTACCAACTTGGCTTTATATTCTGCTTTATGTTTGCAAATAACTTAAGCTAGCCCTTACTCCTAGACTGAAATATGACCATTCAAATAAATTCTCCAGTCAAATTGATTTCTCTCTTTCTTATCTTCAAAAGTAAAACCCATACTAAGGGAATAACTAGGAAAAAATTTATGCAGAATAACTTCTAAATATGATATATTCACCCTGAACTAGAAGGACACTGTGAAGACAAGGCAAACATCAAATGAGGAAATATTTTAAATACATAATTTAGAGGGGAAATATTTTCAGTCTAACTATATCATAGTAATTATGTTGCCTTGGAAACATCTTTAACCTGCTTATTTAAACTAATATCATTTGCCAATTGCCCATGTATATATTTTATGCATAGGGGAATGGCCTATTTTAACTCAAAAAAAGAAACATGAAACATTATAAAATTTTAACCAATATTAATTTTATGCATTATAATTATTTTATAATTCTTAAATGTGAGCTAACTTAGATAAAATGATTATATTAGTTCATAATTTCCTTTATCAAAATCTTGTTTCAGAAAAGGGTAATGTAATCTGATTTTCAGCATCGGCATCAACACATTACATGTTAAAGTTTTAAAAATCCTTTTCTCACAACATGTAGGTATAGCTCTCATGCAAGGAGATATAACATCTGATTCAGTCAGATTCTCCATCCATATATCTTGAGGCCAAAAAATTAGACATAATTGTTAGATTCAAGCCATGTAATTAGACAGCATAACATCTAAGATACTTTTTTGTTAGTTTTCTAAAAAAGAATTTTAGTAAGTGATACATTACACCATAAAAGTCCTCCTTCAATAGGCCTTTTAATGATGATAAATAAAGAACTTATGCAAATCCAAGCAATTAATCCTTCTGAAGCATTCCACTGAAATCATTAATAAGGCACCCAGGAGGGAAATACACACATAAATTACTCTTTTGTGAATTCAAGCTTGGGATTGCCATATTTTTTTTCTCTACCCTTAAGAACAGTTAGTTTCAGTAGTAATTACATTCCTTTAAGCCTTTATTTAAATTAAAGTGTGGATTTGAAAGACATGTATAAAATAAAATCATATTGCACATGTTGACAAAATAAATATAAAGTTATTTTAGATATTTCATTGAGTGTTTTCTTAATCTTCTTAGAATTTTTCTTTGAGGAAATGCCTAAGATGTCATATTCTTAATAAAAATGGAATTTATAGATATACAGCTACAAGTAAATATTTGAAACCTAAAGAACAATAAAGAGTACAATGCACATGAAAATCAAAAGTACTCTGACTACATTAAAAGGACCATCCATGATAAGATACACAACCTCATGGAAATGGCAAGTTATACTCCCAGCTGACCTTTAATTTATTCACCATGTTAAGAATGTACCATTAAATAACCCCCAGTGCTGCCTTCCAGTGAGGAAACTGTGTTAGGCAAAGAAAAAGGAAAACACATTACTAGATACTGCAACAGATATGAATGTTACAATATTCGTTATACACCTAATATGAATTCCCAAGTTCATAAAGGACATAGTCCTTGGGTCTAAACTTTGGAAGTACAAGTGTCATGTATTCTTGTTAAAACATAGATCCTTAGTGGAAGCATAATAACCTGATCATAGATATGTTCTCAATACCTATTTTGAAAGAAAGAAATAAAGTAATATTTTATAAGTTATGATAGCATAAAAAATTATTCAATTGGAAGTGAGTCTTTAGTTAAGAAGACTTACTGTGTATTAAACAAAAATAAGAATAGAGCTACCATATGATCCTGCAATCCCACTCCTGGGCATATATCCAGAGAAAACCATAATTTGAAAAGATATATGCACCCCAATGTTCATAGCAGCACTATTTACAATAACCAAGACATGGAATCAACCTAAATGTCCATTGACAGATGAATGGATAAAGAAGATCATATATATATATATATATATAAAATCTACAATGGAATATTACTCAGTCATAAAAAAGAATGAAATAATGCCATCTGCAGCAACATGGATGGACCTAGAGATTATCATACTAAGTGAAGTAAGCCAGACAGAGAAAGACAAATATCATATGACATTGCTTACATGTGAAATCTAAAAGAATGATACAAATGAATGTATGTACAAAACAGACATAGACCCAGAGACATAGAAAACAAAGTCATGGTTACCATAGGGGAAATGGGGGCAGGGGATAAATTAGGAGTTTGGGATTAACATATACACACTACTATATATAAAATAGATAACCAACAAGGACCTACTGTATAGCACAGAGAACTATATTCGATATTTTGTAATAACCTATAAGAGAAAAGAATCTGAAAAAGAATAGATAGATGTATATGTATAACTGAATCACTTTGCGATATACCTGAAACTAACACAACATTGTAAATCAACTATACTTCCATAAAAAAAAACGCAAAAAAAGAATGATGAGCCATGTATACTGAAGATTATAAATAAAATGAGAAAACTCCTTGAAATATTCAGGTAGTGAAAAACAGGTTACTATTAGAGAAACAAAAATCTAGCTGATGACAATAGGACAATATCTAGAGAGTTTCAAGCTGAAAAGATTGTGGTTCAATAATTTTCTACCCAACAGAGCTGCCATTCACAAACAAATTTATAGAAAATATACCACCCATGTGCCTTTTCTTGAGAGTAAAATCAAAATGAAAAACTCAAATATAAAAAAAAAAAACAAGATAAAAGGGAATCAACAGTGAAGGCTTTCTTAATTTTATCGTGGTTAAGATAATAAATGTTTCTTTAATAGTAAATGATACATAGTATATTGATAGTACTCATCAGGAGATTAACAACCACAAATTTTGTCAATAAAAATATAGAAAATGGAGTGAAAAAAGTAAACAGTAATAATGGTGCTCAATTTCTTCTTTTTATGCCTAGTGAGGGCATGAGTCATTTCTCACTGGATTGTCCTTGCATTTCCGCTATCCAGTATAGTGCCCGGCACAGAGTAGACTCTTAAGCTGTATCTGTTGAATGAATCACCCTGGTGTGAGAGATAAGGAGTTAATACTGCTTCATTCTTGACATTGCTAATTTTGGAAATATGTATGTGAATATACATAATACTTAAAGGGACATATTATGGTGGATCAGAATAACCCTTTGTTTTTGCAAGCTTCATTTTAAGACTCTTAATTAGAAGTCTGAGATGAGGCAGGGCTTGAGATGCTATGATTAGGGCACTGACAAAAATACTGTTTAGACAGCCAGGATCTTGTTAGTTTTCCAGAATTAAGGAGAAAAGAGAAGGGAAGGATTCCATGGGGGAAACCTGAACCTCCTGAAATACACTGTGATTGAGATGGCAGAGGTCTCTCTCTGAAAAGAATGACTGCATGAGTGGCTGTGAGAACTGCGAGGGCTGGACACCAGGCACCATAGTCCAGAGGACCTCAGGATGGAATTGTCATGGAGAAACTGTAACTCCCAATAGTGCCTGATGACCTTAAATATATCTGTTTTGGACTGTGTAAGGAGTTATTGTACCTGCGATCACCAGAAGCTATAAACTAGGGCTTCACACGTTATTTTTATTGGTAAAATATTTTATACCAATCTTAGAGAGTGGGCACTCAAAGTGGAATAGACTTATATAAATAAATGTTTCTGTGCTTATAACCACTGTGCATGCACAATATTATAGATTATTGCATTTTTATTTACATTTTTCTTATATTCTAAAAACATATTATGAAACATGTATTCAATTACAATAAATATTTTTATTTTCTTGTTTAATTTCCTTCATATCTAAAAATTACAAAATATGGAAGTATTTGTGCTGTAATAAAGTTGGAGGAAAGGTTATAATATTTGTTGAAATACCATGTGTTTTGAATAGAGAATATTTACTTGTTCAAGTTTTCTCTGCCTCTTTGGTGTTCATTCTCTCTCTCTCACTCTTTCTCTCTCCCTCCTTCCCCATCTCTTTCTTTCCTTCTGTCTTTTCTCTCTTCCTTTCCTTTCCTCCTTCTCTTTTTCTGAGTAACATAAGACAGCTATCCCCAATGTCCCATATCCATTTTCTTTAATTGAAATTAAAATATCTCTAACATGGCCTAAAGTACATCACTGTCACACATGTATACTTATTCTTGGTATAAATCTAAAAGACCTGCTACTAAAATAATCAAACCCCAATAATTAAATATTGAGAGTAAATTTTAGAAAGCACTACTTCGTTTTGATTAGAAATATTAACAGAATGTGCTTGGTAACACCTGTAAAAATATGTTTCCTTCAAGAGATTAGCAATACTCATTATCCAAACAAATTAAATTTGGAATTTAGAATTTTATTCTGCATTCAGTTGGAAATGTTGTATCAAGTTCAAGATAGCAAAAACAACTGAGAAAGTAGATGTGAAGTAATACTTTTCGCATATCATCAAACACAGACATAAATAATAATAATAAACAACAAATAAACCAACTAACCAACAAACAAAAAAAACTAGAAAATCACAAAAGTGAAGATTAGGACAACCAAAACATTGGTAAATCAAAATTTTATAACTCATGTATTTACAAAAATCTACATATGCATTTGATGGCAACTGTAAATTATGATAAATGTCATTTTATAGTGGATTTACCAGTTTCACCATAATCTTGGGCATTGTGTTGAAACATAGATTTGTATTAAATAATATTGTTTTTAATTAAGCAGTTCACTTGATTTTCCAGTCCAAAAGACTACAGATAGTTTCATTCATTGACATTTATTTTTAATTTTTTTAATTAAAAAAATTTGTTGAGGTATAGGTGACTCATTTAACATTTATTGATTGCCTTTCTTGTATAAGGTATTGTACTAGATGCTTATATATATCAGGGTTCTTAAGTTGGGCACTATGGACATCTGGGGCCTGATAATTCTTTAATTCTTTGTTGTGTGTATTAGTTAGCATTCTCCAGAAACTAACAGTATGAAGGGGTGTGTGTGTGTGTGTGTGTGTGTGTGTGTGTGTGTGTGTTTGTGTGTGCATGAAATCTGCAGGGTGAGTCGACACGCTGGAGACCCAGGAGAGCTGATAGTGTGTATTTTCAGACCAAAGGATGGCAAGAAGAATCAACATTTTAGTGCAAGTTCAAAGGCAGGAGAAAGCTAGTGGCCCAGTTTGAAGGCAGGCAGGCAGGCAGGAGGAATTCTCTCTTACTGGAGAAGGATCAGGCCTAGAGGTTCTAGTTAGGCTTTAACTGACTGGATTAAAGCCACACATCTTAGGGAGGGCTTTACTTAGTTCACCAATTTAAATGTTAATCTCATCCCAAAACACATCACAGATTAATATTTGACCAAATATCTGGATACCCTGTGGCCCAGTCAAGTGGACACATAATATTAACCATCACATTGCAGAAGCTAGTCTTGTGCATTGGAGGATGTTTAGCATCATCTCTAGCCTCTAAACACTAGATACTAATAGCACTCCTCTTATTCAGTTGTGACAACAAAACAACAGCAATAACAAAGTGTTTCTAAGCATTGCAAATGTCCTCTAGGTGAAAAAAAAAAATCTGGCTGATAGCCACTCTCACACATTATCATCTTTAATCTTCACAACAAATTTGCTAGGAAGATAATATTATTATCATTATACAAATGAGAAACTGAGGCTCAGAATAATTAGGTAATGCGCCTAATGTCGCAAAGCTAATACAGTTATGAAACCAGTATTTAAATTCATGTCTGTCTGACTCCAGACTGCATTCTATTTTTAGTACTTCAGGCTGTCCAACTGGCAGTTGAAAGCTGAACTGGAAGCTCAAGAGACAGATTGGCCAAGAAATATAGGTTATGAGTCAATATAGCATACAGAAAATAGTTGAATCCATAGTTGTGGAAGATAAATTTCATTCACTTAGGAGAAGCAATATAATTATTAGCCTCAAGAGGAAGGAATACTTCCTGAGGGAAAATATGGAATCTTATAATTCCCCATGGATTTGGTGGTCCATATAAGCCAACCTAACTGAGCTGAATCAAAACATCATTGTGGTGATATTTATGAGTCATTGAGTCTCTTCTCAAGAGACTTCTTCCCCTTCTACTGTGAAATATTCACAATAAAATTATTTCCTCTGGAAGGCATGTGTGTGTTAAAATTTATTAACACATGACCACAAATTAATATATTGTACTAATAAAATATTACCTAATAAAAAACAGAGGTTTGAGATGAAAAGAATACGAAATAAGTAAATTTAGATGTGCATAATAGACATAGGGTGAGCTGTCCTGGGGAGAGAAAAAGGTAAGCATGAAAAAAGCTATCTCCATTCTAAACAAAAGTAAGTAAAATGGATGAGATTCTATGATTTTGTAATACCCTGGCTTATTCCCACAAAATTAGGATAAATAAGAGAACTGTCTAGGGTTTTGCTTATAATCTGTGGTAACTATCCTCCAAGATGATTTTCAGTTACTTTTGCCTTCTGGTATCCATTTCCTTGTGTAGTTCTCTCCCACACTGAAGAGAATTGACTTGTGGAACAAACAGGATATTCCAGGAATAACAGAGTATGACTTCTGAATCTAGGTCTTTAAGGTGATTGTGCCTTCCTCCATGGCTTCTGTTGGATGACTCACTCTGAGGAAACCAGCTACACTAAGGAAAGGTCAACATAATGAGTAACTTGAGGTTTCCTGCCAACAGTTAGCACTAATTTGCCAGGCCAGTAAGTGAGCCATACAGGAAGCAGATATACCAGCTCAGGTTAAGCCTTCATATGACTGCAGCCATGCCAACATCTTGACTAACCCTCATGAGAAACTCTGAGCTAGAACTACTTAGCTAAACTATTCTTAAATTTGTGACACTGAGAAACCATGAAATGATACATATTTATTGTTCTTTTAAATGACTAAATTTTGAGGTATAATAATTTGTCAGGCAGCAATAAATAAATAGAACATCCGTTTAGAAGTAGGCTAGGATAGGGAGAGACATAGAAAATATTTAAATAGTCATATTTTTACTTGGTCTATCTTCTCCATAAATATGCAAACTAAGATTTCAAGATTGAGACAAAAAGGCTACCACAGAGTTGATTTCTAAAGCATTTTTCATTGAACCTATGTATGATTCCACTAAGGGTATAAGTTAAAGGAGCCCAAATATAGGAAAAGATTGACATAATATATTTGAAAATAAAATAAATATACTAAACCTTCCCAATCCTTCATGCTGTTCTCAATAGGGAGACAAACCATTAGAGTGTGGGGGAAAAATGCTTCCAAAAAAATTCTCCAATTGGAAAATTCTAAAATGCCTTTTAGCTAGTCTAAATATGCTTGAACATCAAAATTAGTTCACATAAAACTAGACTAAATCTATAAAAGTCAGCCAGAATTCAGAGCATCACGTAATTTGTGTACTACAATCAATTGAACCTATTGATGACTAGTAAACACTAGATGGGGTATTATGCAAGAGTTCAAAAACTGATTAAAAAGTTCAAAATGATTTCCCAGAGAAAGGCATTGACTCTATTGCTATTGATTTAACCTGAAGCAGTCCATATGTAAACACTACTGTATTTGCAACTTATAAAATAAGCAGCTTAAAATGAAAAATTAATGTATATTGATCAATTGCTCAAGAAGTCTAAGTTTTATGAAAGAGTTATAACAAACCCAGTGAAACTATACACTTATGTAATTTTAGAAGTCAAATAATATTTTACGCTATATGTCACTTTGTCTACTGCTATTATAAATGATGGTAACTTAATGATAACCTTTGAAAGGCATTTATTTGTAATGATTTAAAAATATGTTTCGACAAGGGATGCCAACAGTGGATGCCAACTGATTCATTCCCCAACCAGATTTTCACTCCCATCTTAAGCGTTATGACATCTTTAGCTCTTTAAAGACAAATCAGTATGGGCCTTTCAGGCAGATGCAATTACTGTACTCACTTCTGGTTTAAGTTTTTGTAGGTAGTCCAAATTTTTATTGAAATATCCCCAATGATGTAGATTAAAAAAACAAAATCAATACTCTTTAATAAAAACATGACATTTAAATGAACTTTGCAAGTGTCTGAGAAGAATTTTCACTAACTAAAACACGGTTCTCAATGTGTGGTCTCTGAACCAGCAGCACAAGCATCACCTGGGTATCTGTTACCAATGTAAACTGCTGAACCCCAATTTACACATACAGAATGTGAAACTTTGTAGGTAGGGCTCAGCAATTTTCCTTTTAATAAGTCCTCCATGTGATTCAGATGCATGGTAAAGATTGAGGACCAATTAGAAAGTAGAAGAAACTGGACTAATAAACACAATCAGAACTATGCATGCTTATTGGCAAAGACAACATCTCACATTCAAAAAATAGGTAGGAAGAGGTTTTGGCTCAGATCCTCTAACCACTCCTAATTCAGAAATACAGACTCTGTTACTCCAACCACAATCAAAACAAAAACAAAAATGGTATCTACTCTTCTACTACATGACACTACCTTGTGAGACTGCCAAAATTCTGTCCTCACATCTCCTAAAATTATGTTTCTTACTATAAGCATTCAGAGAGTAAATTATTAACACACAGTGTTATTGCAATACATTATAGACATATATTGATGCCAATAACTCTGGGAGTAATAGCTCCTGATAATGGTAGTTTTTGTTTGTGTTCATTTGGGAGCAACAACTAATAATATGGAATTAATATTGTGACTTTCTCACAGTCTAAAAATGTGGTAGTAAGAGTAGAGGCCAATCTAATCTCTTACATTCCAAAGACTCACACAAGCTGAAGAAAATTTTCTTAAAACAAAGATCTCTGTTACACCATGAAACAATCTAACAAAATTAATCAAATTTTAGTTTTTCAACCTTAACCTGATTTTTCCTGCAAGTACATTCAACTGGACACCTCATTATCTTTATTCTCAATACCCCAAAATATCTTCAAGGCCCCTTCCCTGTGTTCCTATAAAGGGGTCTTTTCCTTACCACATTTTGTTCTTGGCCATTTAGTTATCTCTATTTTCTTTCACAACACTTGAAATTGAGGGTGATATTCATTTTTATGTGTTTTATTATTTAATATGTATATTTTCCTCCCATAGTTTCTTCAGAACAGTGGCCATGTCCTTCTTCTTTACATCGAATGTCTAGAAACTAGATTAGTGCCTGAGATGTAGACACAATAAATATGGGTGGAATGAAGGAATAAATGAAGGGGATAAATGCTTGGCTGTCTGTCTTACTTTTCATTGGGTTCTTCTGAACTATTATTGTATCAGACACATGGTGGACATGTAACAAATATTTGCTCAATTAAAAAATTTGCTAATTTATTGAAACTACTTTTCCCAGCCTTAGCTTTGCTTTTAAATTAAAAAGTTAAAGTTACAGATATTTTATGATTTATATGTATTCAAATAAAGTTTTTCCCCTTTATGTGATTTCTTGCCATAATTCTGACCTGACACTGACAAGTTTCACATTTCTGCTTTTTTATAAGCCTTGAAGTATCCCTGATTAACTCCCAGAGCAGGAGTCTCTGACAGCAAACATAGATAAAAGAGAAATTATCATAAAATTTAAAATGTTTCCTTAGATTATTTTGTTTTTCTCTTTTATTTTAAAAGACATGTTATCCAATTTATAGAATTTTAAAAATAAGGTAATGGAATTAAAATGTATGTTCTATTTGCGAGGCATAGTATTTTATCTACATTACTGTATCAATTTATATACAAAATTTCTAAAATAATTTTTAGCCCCTCTGTTTTATAGAATAGGAAACTAAGTGTCAGAAAGAATAATTAATTTGTCTAAGGTGAACTCATCAGTGTGTTTTACATCTAAGAATTATACTTAAGTCTATTTGATTCTTCTAATAGATGAGTTATCTCTTGTGTAACAAATAACCCCAAATTTAGTGGCTTAAAACAACCGAACTTCATTACTTTCTACAATTCTATGTGTCGCTGATGGTTCTTTGAGTCTAGGCTGGATTAGCTGATCTTTATTGTCAGCTGTGGCTTGACTGGACCTAGATAGTGTAGGATGGCCTCACTCACAGACCCAGCAGCTGGCCATCAACCACAGTGCCTCAGTTCTTCTTTACATGGACTTTCCATCAGGCTGGCTCAGGCTGTTCATGGGATGAGAGCAAGCCCCATTACATAAATACTTTTCAACCTCTGCTTGTATCATATTTGCTAATATCTCATTGACAGAGCGCACATTGAACTCAGAATGAATGTAAACAAGTCACATGGTCAAGCCTAGATTCAAAGGAGAAACTTCTTCCTATACAGTTTTTAGAACAAGGTCTGAATTGTGTTTTTATCCAAATAATCTCAATTGCACATACTCAAGATACAAGTAAATTCCTGGATGTATAACTGAGAAGGCATTCAATATTCTCAAGGCAGGAGACCAAATTTTGATAATTATTTGTTTGGAGACATACATAATTACTCAGAAATATGTTTAATCTATTCATTCATATTTTAATAATAGTTTACAAAACTTATGCTGATATATTTTCTAGGTGGAATGCTTTGAACTCTATTTTTCTATAACATTGCATACTTTATTTCCATAAGGATTGTCTTATGTTTCTGAAAGTTTATGAAAGATAGTAATTGAGAAGTGAGAACCATTCTATAGTCAAAAGAGTTGTTGATTAAAATGCATCCCCTATACAAACATTTTAGTTAGTGGTCAATCAGTATGCTTGAGCACATGGTGTAACACAGAAACCCTTGAGTGCTTTGTCTCCAATGTATACAATGTGTCTTTGCTACAACCAAGTACAGTATAGAGTTAGAACACTGTCTATTAAATAGAGCATCATTTGGCCAGTCAAATCAATGTTTTGAAGCAGGACATAGCTTGCTATGAATAAGAAATAAAAGTCTTAATATGGCAATAAGAAGAAAGACAAATGCTTATTTCCTGAAATTTGGAAATATATTGCCTTATTAGTGAATAGCAGCATATGGTCAGATAACTGTTATATTCACACAGCTCTAATATCTGTTTCTATTTTTATATTCACCATGCAACCTTTTTTAAATTTAATAGTGACTGCTTTATAATCACTGTTAACTTGTTTCATCTCATTTTCAGCCTTTTAATTCGTTCTACTGAGTCTCCAAAAATTCTAGATCTAAATGTGCTTTGAACTTAGAAAGATAAATAAACATTTTCCTATCTGGATCTAAAGGGATAAACTACGTAATGATCATTTAATTTATATAACGGTTTGTCACAGTATTCCTTTCAATAGCCACCCTCTGTCATATTAAAATATGAATTGTTATAAATGATGATTTATACACTTGCCTGGAGAATAATACAACTTATTGACATGAAGACTGCATTGTAAAACTCATTAACTATGAATTCATTTTTCTAAAATAGATGCAGTGGAAATTGGATAATACATTATAACGGTTTTTTCTAAAATGGTTTATATGAAATGGTCACTTTGATAACCTCAGGTAGATGCTATATCACAAAATATTTATTTCAGCTAGAACTTAGTCTATAGTTCAATATAGGTTGAATAATTTTACATAAGCACAGGCCGTATCTCTTCTAAATAAAGCACATATTTGATAGTACATCTTCTTGCCAGATTAGATGACAAGCAATATACAATCACAAAATCCTTTTGTATAAACAGGCTGTTACTATAGTGCCAGATTATAGCTTTTCAATTACCATATGTTTCTAAATGTTTATTTAGGATTTTAGAAATAGTGTGGCCTTTTCCTGCAAGCAATCAAATAAAACAAACCTTTATTTTGATAATATTTGAAAGCATAAATGTTGGAAAGTAGATGAAAAATGATGTTTTAAATCTCAGCTTGATAGAATAGAATTATAGTATTTTGACCTAGAAAAAACTGAAATTTACTTGAAAGACCACTCACGCACACAACTAATAGCAAAAAATAAACATAGTAAGAACACTGTCACAAAGCACATTTCTGTTTCTTTTATGAAAGTGTCATTGAATAGCAACAATACTGGAAGCTTGAAACTGCTTTCATTAAAGAAATAGTTTTCAGAGGGCTCTCTTTTTTCTCAAAGCATAATATTAAATTGTCAGAGATACCTTCTTAAATTATGTGCCATGTTTTCTACAATGAAATTAATTAAAGGAATAGATCCCAATGCTCATGACACTGGCTCCTTTGAATCAGGATTATATTCCTATTTTGATCATATCTGAAGTACAGATTTCCAGAATAGTATAAATCTGTATAACTGAATTTCAGTTGGAAGCTTGTTTATGTACTTTGCTTTCTTCTTCCATATTGTTGTATCTAACACTCGACAGTTTCCATCATTGTTCTTTAAAAAGAACTTCTTACATTTTTTTTTCTTTTCTAAAATTGTAAAATAGCTTTATCACCATTTATCACTGTATCTTAAAGTGGAAAAGAACAAATGATTAAATATTCATATATTATGTCATATATTGAATAGTCATAGATATGGGATATTGGGGAGAAAATGTGCAGTTTTCCCTATCGCATCTCTGCATGGACACTTAGTAGGAGAAAATTTTTTTATTGATTGCTGAAGAAAAAAATGGAACCACATTTTTCCAAACATTCTTGAATTTACAAAATGCTTCTTTTATAGTCTTCAAGTTATGCTAGCCTTTGACTTAAAGGTCAGAAAATTAAGCAGAGACAAATAAAAAATACGTTTTAAAAAATGATTTATATGATTAAAGACTACCTGCTGTGAAAGTGTATTTACTAGAAAATTTTAAAAATCGTTTTTTTTCTAAGTTGTAAATACACGGACACATGTACGTTTATCTGAAAAAACATACTGGATTTGGAAGCTGAAATGTCGTGGAAGTCATCCAAAATAATGTGTGGAGATAGTCATAGCTAAGAAGGCATCCCTAAAAAGCCAGTGTCTAGATGCCACATGAAAGTGATATACTAAGAACAGAAATGCTATTTTATATATAGTAGTATGCATATGTCAATCCCAATCTCCCAATTTATCCCTCCCCCCCCCTTTCCCCCTTGGTAACCATAAGTTTGTTTTCTACATCTGTGACTCTATTTCAGTTTTGTATATTAGTTCATTTGTACCATTTTTTAAGATTCCACATATAAGCGATATCATATGATATTTGTCTTTCTCTGTCTTACTTCACTCAGTATGACAATCTCTAGGTCCATCCATGTTTTTGTTCTTTCTATGGCTGAGTAATATTCCATTGTATATATGGACCACATCTTTATCCATTCATCCGTCAATGGATGTATATGTATACGTATAAATGATTCACTTTGCTATACAGCAGAATCTAACACAACATTGTAAATCAACTATACTCCAATAAAAATTAATTTAAAAAGTTAAAAAAAAAATAACAAACAGAAATGCTGGAGAAAAGGCATGAGGAAAACAGGGCAGACTGGGTCCATGGCATTATTTCTACAATTTAAATGTCAAGGAAAATGTAAGCACATTTCAATAAATAAAAGGCATTTAAGGGCTTCCCTGGTGGCGCAGTGGTTGGGAGTCCGCCTGCCAATGCAGGGGACACGGGTTCGAGCCCTGGTCTGGGAGGATCCCACATGCCGCGGAGCGACTAGGCCCGTGAGCCACAATTACTGAGCCTGCGCGTCTGGAGCCTGTGCTCCGCAACAAGAGAGGCCACGATAGTGAGAGGCCCGCGCACCGCGATGAAGAGAGGCCCCCGCTTGCCACAACTAGAGAGAGCCCTCGCACAGAAACGAAGACCCAACACAGCCATAAATAAATAAATAAATAAATAAATAAATAAATAAATAAATTTATAAAAAAAAAAAAAAGGCATTTAGTCATCAATAATTTATTTTGTTAAAAATTAATTTTAGCCAAGGATATTAAACAAGAAAATACAATTTTTGATTGATTTTCCATAGACCACAATTTTCTACTTTTCCTCATTTTATTTTTAGTTTACTATAATTATTTTAAATTCATCAGGTTTGATATCTTTCTCTGTCAATTTTAGTATAAAATTTAATGTATTAGTATTTTTTTCTTGCTATGTCAAAGTTCAATAATCATAGCCTTTGCCAAAGTGAAGTTGTTTTTCCTTCTACTTCCTCTTCATTCTCTCCCTATTCTCCCTTCCCTCTCCTCTTTTAGTCTTATCAAATACAATATTCCTGAATCATTTCTAAGAAATATATATATTCCAAGAAATTATAATCTCCATGAGGGTAGGAATTTCTGACCACTTTGCTCATTACTATATTGCCTGTGATTCTACAAATGTCTGAGTCATAGGAAGCACTCAAAAATATTCAGACAAATTTCAATTAAATATCACATATGACAACGTACAGTTTAAACTTGTGTCAGTTTCATGCTATTTCCTCATAAAATTAAATAAATATTTAATCATTTTTAATTATGATTTAGAGCAGAGTTAAAGGATCTGAAAAAAAGATACAGTCAAAACACCATAATTGAAGTGGTAGATTCAAATCATTGGGGTCAAAACATCCTGAGTTTTGCCAAGTCTTGTCTGAATAGGCCAGTCCAACCACAAAAAGAGACGGCTGAATGATGTTCCCTGTTTGCTGGCAGAAGGATGTATTTCTCACATTTTTCAGAATACATTAATGTATTTCATAGTACAGGCCAGTTTCTCTGCTGGAAATGCTCCCTATCCAATGCTTCGGTTGGCTTCTTCTTGTATTTCAGATCTCAGTTCAAATGTCAGTTTTGAGAGAATTCCATTTCCATGATCCCATATAAAGAAGCTTCCCCACCTCCCTGTTATTCTCTATCACTTAGTATCTTCAAACTATTATATATGCAGGCACACATACTCATACATACACGCTGTGCATGCTTAGTTTACAGTGATCAGTCTTCCACACTAGAAGTTAAATTCATGAAAGGCTGCGTACAGAATCATCTTCTGCCTATTCCAATTGTATCCTCAGGATCTACACAGTGGATGGTAAAAGGAAATTATGGTAAGAAAGTGGAAATACCTCACTGTGTTGAAACTTAAGCTCCACACCGTCAAGGTTGTCTTTTATTGAGTGTTTTTTCTTTTTTGTTTTTTTTCTTTTTTTGACGCCAGGGATGTAGAAGGTACTCAACTAATATTTATAGATTTAAATCAAGATGTCCACATAGGTTCATCTCTTAAGGGGTCCATTTCTTTGGTATCTTTCCCTTGGGCAAAAATATAATAACTTCCTGCTTAAAAGTTTCTCCCTCTTTCTCATAATTCCCTTCAGTTGGCCTGCAATTACCTAATGCTATAGCAAACTCCCATATGATTATTTTTGGATTCATGGAATTCATTGTGGCCTATGTTAATGGTCCAATGTGGAGAATGTGAAACAAAGGGCATCAGCCAGTTGAAAATCTCAGCCAAGACCTAAGATAAAGTATAGCGTACTGGTTAAAAGCATAGGTTCTGCAGTCACATTGAGTTTAATTCAAATCCCAGCTCTTCCCATCATTAGGTATGTGATTCTGAGCAACTTAACTTGGTCACTAGTTGTGCCAGAGTCCCTTTATCTGTAAAATATTATAGAAGCTACTCATACATATTTTGTGAAGATTAAACAACTCAATATATGTAAAAAACGTAGAACTGTGTGCAGCATGTTATAAACAATATGAGTATTATCTATTACTTTAAAATATATAATGCAAGAAGGAAACTTCTAGAAAAGGATTGGAGGAGGCTAACTCTGAAGAAGAAGTCTGACCATCTTATAGTCTGGCTCTTCTATGTTATTTATAAGTTAATAACATTTTCAAGTTATTTAACTTCTCTTTATCTTAATTAGCTGATTTATGAAATTGGTGTTATAGTAATACTGCCTACCTCAGATGGATTTTATGAATTACAATATGGAAAGTGCTTAAAACAGTGCCAGGTACATACTAACACTCTTAAAAAGTGAACTATTTTGATAATGATGCTGCTGCTGATGGTGATCATCCTAGAAAGGTATCCAAAATATGTGGCAAAATTTTAAGTGTAGTGTGGTAAGGTTACTGGTGACTTTTATTTTCTACTTTCTGTGTACTTAAAATGTACTGTTTATAAAACTTTCTTTTCTGGATAAAAAAGGAAATATTAGTGTTGTTTGTACGTGAAATTTTCTGGCTGCCAATGTTTCATCAGAAAGGGTCATACAGTTATTCATCAATGCATCTTACTAGATTCCTGTCAAATGCATTTAATCATTAAGTTCAATTGCCATTTGCACCTGTTGGCTTATGATTTGAAATATGATGTGACTTTCTTGTTAATCTGAAGAGGTTAATTTAAAGGACCTTTGATATAGTTTTAGGTTTGATGATGCTGTATTTCCCTACGGGAAAAACTGGTTTTTTTCTTTTTTCTCATCACCAAAAATTTTAGTATTACTTTTAGTTAGAGATTTAAATGATGAATGGCAACATCAAGCTAAAATAGGGTAGGTATAAAAAATGAAAAAAAGAATAAGAAAGGAGATATAAATTAAAGTCTTTGTAAAATAAGCTATTGACTTCCGGAAGGTTCCTAGGCAACTATTGTGGAGTAAATTGCATAGACACTTCTCCGGATTTTAATAAGTTGCTTCAAAAATATGTACAAGTACAATGCATATTCTCATTTGATATTAGCCACAATCTTTTTTCTTAGTGATAAAGACTTCTGAAATAATAAACATTTGCTTTTTTATATATCATCATATTATCTAGGTAAGCACTTCTGTAAAGTAATTTAAAAGCTTGTGTACCAGCACATAATTACCAGGAAAATTACTTAAGGTCATTTTTATATATAATCCATGGCAATAAAATTGCAGCCCAGTCAGCAAAACCTTGGCATAACCTTTATTCCGTTCAGAAAATTCCATTAATTCTAATTGCAGACTTAATGAAAGTGTGATTCAATATTTTCTAACTGACCTTGGGTCATTTCCTTTAAAGGGTGGCCATGTGACCAGTAAAGGTATATGAGTCATTTTGACTTTAAATACTTAAACTCACACATACCCTAAATTCTAAGCAAAAGAAAAATAGTTATATTATCCTGTATGAATAAAGTTTTATAAGAACTGTAACAAACATCGAACGCATATAACTAAATAACTAAATCCCATCCTGTTCGTAAATTGCCTGTACCCACCCTCCTCACTACTCTGTGATTATTCCCATAGAATTAGCTTCACACTTTCTTAAAACCTTGCTTATTACCTTCTTTATTTTTATTATTTATTTATTTATTTATTTATTTTTAACATCTTTATTGGAGTATAATTGCTTTACAATGGTGTGTTAGTTTCTGCTTTATAACAAAGTGAATCAGCTATACATATACATATATCCCCATATCTCCTCCCTCTTGTGTCTCCCTCCAACCATCCCTATCCCACCCCACAAGGTGGACACAAAGCACCGAGCTGATCTCGCTGTGCTATGCAGCTGCTTCCCACTAGCTATTTTACATTTGGTTGTGTATATATGTCCATGCCTCTCTGTCACTTCATCCCAGCTTACCCTTCCCACTCCCCGTGTCCTCAAGTCCATTCTCTACGTCTGCGTCTTTATTCCTGTCCTGCCCCCAGGTTCTTCAGAACCATTTTTTAAAAAATTCCATATATATGTGTTAGCATACAGTATTTGTTTTTCTATTTCTGACTTACGTCATTCTGTATGACAGACTCTAGGTCCATCCACATCACTACAAATAACTCAATTTCATATTTTTTTCTGGCTGAGTAATATTCCATTGTGTATATGTACCATATCTTCTTTATGCATTCATCTGTCAGTGGACATTTAGGCTTCTTCCATGTCCTGGCTATTGTAAATAATGCTGCAATGAACATTGGGGTGCAGGTGTCTTTTTGAATTATGGTGCTCTCAGGGTATATGCCCAGTAGGGGAATTGCTGGGTCATATAATAGTTCTATTTTTAGTTTTTTAAGGAATCTCCATACTGTTCATAACAGTGGCTGTATCAATTTACATTCCCACTAAAAGTGCAAGAGGTTTCCTTTTTCTACACACCCTCTCCAGCATTTATTGTTTCTACATTTTTTGATGATGGCCATTCTGACCAGTGTGAGGTGATATCTCATTGCAGTTTTGATCTGCATTTCTCTAAAAATTAGTGATGTTGAGCATCTTTTCATGTGTTTGTGGCAATCTGTATAACTTCTTTGGAGAAATGTCTTTTGAGTTCTTCTGCCCATTTTTTGGATGGGGTTGTTTGCATTTTTGATACTGAGCTGCATGAGCTGCTTGTAAATTTTGGAGATTAATCCCCTGTCACTTGCTTCGTTTGCAAATATTTTCTCCCATTCTGAGAGTTGTCTTTTTGTCTTGTTTATGGTTTCCTTTGCTGTGCAAAAGCTTCTAAGATTCATTAGTTCCCATTTGTTTATTTTTGTTTTTATTTCCATTTCTCTAGGAGGTGGGTCAAAAGGGATCTTGCTGTGAGTTCTGTCGTAGAGTGCTCTGCCTATGTTTTCCTCTATAAGAGTTTTATAGCGCCTGGCCTTACATTTAGGTCTTTAATCCATTTTGAGTTTATTTTTGTGAATGGTGTTAGGGAGTGTTCTAATTTCATTCTTTTACATGTAGCTGTCCAGTTTTCCCAGCACCATTTATTGAAGAGGCTGTCTTTTCTCCATTGTATATTCTTGCCTCCTTTATCAAAGATAAGGTGACCATATGTGTGTGGGTTTATCTCTGGGCGTGGGTTTCTATCCTGTTCCATTGATCTATATTTCTGTTTTTGTGCCAATACCATACTTTCTTGATAACTGTAGCTTTGTAGTATAGTCTGAAGTCCAGGAGCCTGATTTCTCCAGCTCTGTTTTCCTTTCTCAAGATTGCTTTGGCCTTTCCAGGTCTTTTGTGTTTCCATACAAATTGTGGAACTTTTTGTTCTAGTTCTGTGAAAAATGCCATTGGTAATTTGATAGGGATTGCATGAATCTCTAGATTGGTTTGGGTAGTATAGTCATTTTCACAATGTTGATTCTTCCAATCCAAGAACATGGTATATCTCTCTATCTGTTTGTATCATCTTTAATTTCTTTCATCAGTGTCTTATAGTTTTCTGCACACAGGTCTTATGCCTCATTACGTAAGTTTATTCCTAGGTATTTTATTCTTTTTGTTGCAGTGATAAATGGGAGTGTTTCCTTAATTTCTCTTTCAGATTTTTCATCATTAGTGTATAGGAATGCAAGAGAATCCTGTGCATTAATTTTGTATCCTGCAACTTTACCAAATTCATTGATTAGCTCTAGTAGTTCTCTGGTAGCATCTTTAGGATTCTCTATGTATAGTATCATGTCATCTGTAAACAGTGACAGTTTTACTTCTTCTTTTCCAATTTGTATTCTTTTATTTCTTTTTCTTCTCTGATAGCTGTGGCTAAAACTTCCAATACTATGTTGAATAATAATGGTGAGAGTGGACAACCTTGTCTTGTTCCTTATCTTAGAGGAAATGGTTTCAGTTTTTCACCATTGAGAACGATGTTGGCTGTGGGTTTGTCATATATGGCCTTTATTATGTTGAGGCAAGTTCCCTCTATGCCTACTTTCTGGAGGTTTTTTTATCATAAATGGGTGTTGAATTTTGTCGAAAGCTTTTTCTGCATCTATTGAGATGATCGTTTGGTTTTTCTCCTTCAATTTTTTAATATGTTTTATCACATTGATTGATATGTGTATATCGAAGATTCCTGCATTCCTGGGATAAACCCCACTTGATCATGGTGTATGATCCCTTTAATGTGCTGTTGGATTCTGTTTGCTAGTATTTTGTTGAGGATTTTTGCATCTATGTTCATCAGTGATATTGGCCTGTAGTTTTCTTTCTTTGTGACATCTTTTTTTGTTTTTGGCATCAGGGTGAGGGTGATGGTGGCCTTGTAGAATGAGTTTGTTGAGTGTTCCTCCCTCTGAGATATTTTGGAAGAGTTTGAGAAAGATAGTTGTTAGCTCTTCCCTAAATGTTTGATAGAATTCACCTGTGAAGCCATCTGGTCCTGGGCTTTTGTTTGTTGGAAGATTTTTAATCCTAGTTTCAATTTCAGTGCTTGTGATTGTTCTGTTTATATTTGTCTATTTCTTCCTGGTTCAGTCTCGGAAGGTTGTGCATTTCTCAGAATTTGTCCATTTCTTCCAGGCTGTCCATTTTATTGGCATATAGTTGCTTGGTGTAATTGATCATGCTCCTTTGTATTTCTGCAGTGTCAGTTGTTACTTCTCCTTTTTCATTTCTAATTCTATTGATTTGAGTCTTCTCCCTTTTTTTTCTTGATGAGTCTGGCTAATGGTTTATCAGTTTTGTTTATCTTCTCAAAAAATCAGCTTTTAGTTTTATTGACCTTTGGATTGTTTCCTTCCTTTTTTTTTCATTTATTTCTGATCTGATCTTCATGATTTCTTTCCTTCTGCTAACTTTGGGGGATTTTTGTTCTTCTTTCTCTAATTGCTTTAGGTGTAATGTTAGGTTGTTTATTTGAGATGTTTCTTGTTTCTTGACGTAGGGTTGAATTCCTGTAAACTTCTCTCTTAGAACTGCTTTTGCTGCATACCACAGGTTTTGGGTTGTCATGTTTTCATTGTCATTTGTTTCTAGGTATTTTTTGATTTCCTCTTTGATTTCTTCCGTGATCGCATGGTTATGTAGTAGTGTATTGTTTAGCCTCCATGTGTTTGTATGTTTTTACAGATTTTTTCCTGTAATTGATATCTAGTCTCATAGCCTTGTGGTCGGAAAAGATACTTGATATGATTTCAATTTTCCTAAATTTACCAAGGCTTGATTTGTGATCTATCCTGGAGAATGTTCCATGAACACTTGAGAAGAAAGAGTATTCTGTTGTTTTTGGATGGAATGTTCTGTAAATATCAAGATAGTCCATCTTCTTTCATGTGTCCTTTAAAGCTTGTGTTTCCTTATTTATTTTCATTTTGGATGATCGGTCCATTGGTGAAAGTGGGGTGTTAAAGTCCCCTACTATAATTGTGTTACTGTTTATTTCCCCTTTTATGACTGTTAGCTTTTGCCTTACGTACTGAGGTGCTCCTATGTTGGGTGCATAAATATTTACGATTGTTACATCTTCTTCTTGGATTGATCCTTTCATCATTATGTAGTGTCCTTTTTTGTTTCTTGTAATAGTCTTTATTTGAACGTCTATTTTGTCTGATATGAGAATTGCTACTCCAGCTTTCTTTTGATTTCCCTTTGCATGGAATATCTTTTTCCATCCCCTCACTTCCATTCTATATGTGTCTCTAGGTGTGAAGTGGGTCTCTTGTAGACAACATATATACGGGTCTTGTTTTTGTATCCTTTCAGCCAGTCTATGTCTTTTGGTTGGAGCATTTAATCCATTTACACTTAAGGTAATTATCAATACGTATGTTCCTATTACCATTTTCTTATTTGTTTTGGGCTTGTTTTTGTAGGTCTTTTTCTCCTCTTGTGTTTCCTGCCTAAAGAAATTCTTTTATTATTTGTTGCATAGCTGTTCTGGTCTGGTAGTACTGAATTCTCTTAGCTTTTGCTTCTCGGTAAATGTTTTAATTTCTCCGTCGAATCTGAATGAGATCCTTGCGGGGTGGAGTAATCTTGGTTGTAGGTTTTTCCCTTTCATCACTTTAAATATGTCTTGCCACTCCCTTCTGGCTTGCAGAGTTTCTGCTAAAAGATCAGCTGTTAACCTTATGGGAATTCACTTGTATATTATTTGTTGCTTTTCCCTTGCTGCTTTTAATATTTTTTCTTTATATTTACTTTTTGATAGTTTGATTAATATGTGTCTTGGCGTGTTCCTCCTTGGATTTTTTCCTGTATCAGACTCTCTGTGCTTCCTGAATCGATGGACTATTTCCTTTCCCATATTAGGGAAGTTTTCAACTATAATCTCTTCAAATACTTTCTCAGTCCCTTTCTTTTTCTCTTCTTCATCTGGGACCCCTATAATTCGAATGTTGGTGTGTTTAATGTTGTCCCAGAGGTCTCTGAGACTATCCTCAATTCTTTTCATTCTTTTTTCTTTATTCTGCTCTCCGGTAGTTATTTCCACTATTTTATCTTCCAGGTCACTTACCCGTTCTTCTGCCTCAGTTATTCTGCTATTGATCCCTTCTAGAGAATTTTTAATTTCATTTATTTTGTTGTTCATCATTGTTTGTTTGCCCTTTAGTTCTTCTAGGTCCTTGTTAAATGTGTCTTGTATTTTCTCCATTCTATTTCCAAGATTTTGGATCATCTTTAATCATTACTCTGAATTCTTTTTCAGGTAGACTGCCTATTTCCTCTTCATTTGTTTGGTCTGTTGGATTTTTTGTTTGCTCCTTCATCTGCTGTGTATTTCCCTGTCTTCTCATTTTGCTTAACTTACTGTGTTTGGGGTCTCCTTTTCGCAGGCTGCATGTTTATAGTTCCTGTTGTTTTTGGTGTCTGAATCCAGTGGGTAAGGTTGGTTTAATGGCTTGTGTAGGCTTCCTGGTGGAGGGGACTGGTGCCTGTGTTCTGGTGGATGAGGCTGGATCTTGTCTTTCTGGTGGGCATGACTGCATCTGGTGGTGTGTTTTGGGGTGTCTGTAAACTTACAATGATTTTAGGCAGCCTTTCTGCTAATGGGTGGGGTTGTGTTCCTGTCTTGCTCGTTGTTTGGCATGGTGTTTCCAGCACTGTAGCTTGCTGGTCGTTGAGTGGAGCTGGGTCTTAGCATTGAGATGTAGATCTCTGGGAGAGGTTTTGCCATTTGATATTACGTGGACCCTGGAGGTCTCTGGTGGAAGAATGTCCTGAACTTGGCTTTCCCACCTAAGAGGCTCAGGCCTGACACCCAGCTGGAGCACCAAGACCCTGTCCTCTACATGGCTCAGAAGAAAAGGGAGAAAAAGAAAGAAATAAAAAATAAATAAATAAAATAAAATAATTAAAATAAAAGATAAAAAAAATATTAAAAATAAAAAAATAAATAAGTAATAATAAAAAGAAAGAAGAGAACAACCAAACCGATAAACAAATCCATCAATGCGCCGATCATAATAAGCACTGAAAACTCTACTAAAAAAAACCCAAAAAAAACAAAAAAACAGACAGACAGGACCCCAGGACAAATGGTAAAAGCAAAGCTATACAGACAAAATCACACAAGCATACACCTAGACACTCACAAAAAGATAAAAAGGAAAAAATTTACATATATATTTTTTAAATAAAGGAAGGGAGCAACAAAATCAATAAAATATTTACCAATGATAATAAGCTCTAAATATTACACTAAGATAAATATAAAACCAGAAACAAATTAGATGCAGAAAGCAAACCTCAAGTCTACATTTGTTCCTAAAGTCCACCACCTCAATTTTGAGATGATTCGTTGTCTATTCAGGTATTCCAGATATGCAGGGTACATCAAGTTGATTGTGGAGATTTAATCTGTTGATCCTGAGGCTGCTGGGAGAGATTTCCCTTTCTCTTCTTTGTTCACACAGCTCCTGGGGTTCAGCTTTGGATTTGGCCCCGCCTGTGAGTGTAGGTCACCTCAGGGCATCTATTCCCCATCTAGACAGGACATGGTTAAAGTAGCATGATTCAGGGGCTCTGGCTCACTCAGGCCTCCCTCAGGGGGAGGGAGGGGTATGGAATGTAGGGCGAGCCTGTGGCAGCAGAGGCCATTGTGATGTTGCAACAGGCTGAGGTTTGCCATGTGTTCTCCTGGGGAAGTGTGTTCTCCATGTGTTGTCCGTGGATCACGGGACCCTGGCAGTGGCGGGCTGCACAGGCTCCTGGGAGGTGTGGTGTGGATAGTGACCTGTGCTTGCACACAGGCTTCTTGGTGGCTGCCGCAGCAGCCTTAGCATTTCATGCCCGTCTCTGGTGTTCGTGTTGATAGCTGCGGCTCGTGCCCATCTCTGGAGCTCGTTTAGGCAATGATCTGAATTCCCTCTCCTTGTGCACTCTGACACAATGGTCTCTTGCCTTTTAGGTAGTTCCAGGCTTTTTCCTGGACTCCTTCCTGTCTAGCTGTGGCTCACTAGCCCCCTTCAGGCTGTGTTCATGCAGCCAAACCCAGTCCTCTCCCTGGGATCTGACCTCCGAAGCCGGAGCCTCAGCCCCCAGCCCCCACCTGCCCCGGCTGGTGAGCAGACAAGTCTCTCAGGCTGAGTGCTGGTTGGCACCAATCCTCTGTGCGGGAATCTCTCCACTTTGCCCTCTGCACCCCTGTTGCTGGGCTCTCCTCTGTGGCTCCAAAGCTTCCATCCCGCCCAATCCCTGTCTCCACCAGTGAAGGAGCTTCCTAGTGTGTAGAAACTTTTCCTCCTTCACAGCTCCCTCCCAGAGGTGCAGGTCCCATCCCTATTCTTTTGTCTGTTTTTTTTTTTTCTTTTGCCCTACCCAGGTATGTGGGGAGTTTCTTGCATTTTGGGAAGTCTGATGGCTTCTGCCAGCGTTCAGCAGGTGTTCTGTAGGAGCTGTTCCACATGTAGATGTATTTTTGATGTATTTGCGCGGAGGAAGGTATTCTCCACGTCTTACTCCTCTGCCATCTTGAAGGTCTCCAACCCTCTATCTTTTTTAAATTGTATTTTAAATACTGCTATTTTAAAAAATTCTTCACTTTACCTGAAAACTTACTTCTTCCTGATAATACCAGTTCGCCTGTATCTCACTTTAACAGATGACTATATATTTTTACCAAACTTTGATAATACAGTTGCACAATTCTAGCTCTCTAAAACTAAAGCATTACTGCTTAACAAGCTCATTTGCAGAAATGTTAATTTGAAGCTTGTCTTCCAGTTGTACCACCCTTCATAACTTCACTTATCTAAACATAAATTTATCTAAGAACACCCACCTCCAAGTTAACAAGAAAATGAAGACAACCAGTCAGAAATATCCAGAACTTCTTGGTCCCCTACTCGTTCATAGAGCCCTTTCAATTCATACTCATGCTTCCATCCTTTCTTTCCATCTCAGTAGAGAAGTGCCCCTTCCACTTAATGTAACTCACACCTCAAGGACCTTCTATCTGTTTCTTCCCTAATTTTCATGTTTTTCAACCTTTTCTCTCTACCTTCAACATATCCAAAGTTCTCTTGTCTTAAAAACCTATAGCACATAAACCCATACACACATATACACAAATATCAAATGTTCAGGCAACCCAGTGACCCTATTAAATATTTGTCTTATACTTTTTAAAAGCAGAACTATCGTTGTCTCCACTGCTGATCTTTAGCTCATCTCTTGAGCCACTGCTGCATTCTCTCTGTCTCTGATATGCCACTGAAATTGCTTTGAATGAGGTCTCAAGTGATCACCTACCTGTTAAATTCAACAAATCCTTCAGAATCCTTATTGTACTTTTAGGCACATTTGTTATCATGTGCTACTTCTTCCTGTTTGATATTCTCTCCTCCTTTGCCTGCCATAATGCCTCTCTCACCTACCTTTCACTACCTTATCTTTCTTTCTGTCTATCCTTTTTCATGATACCCTCTTCTGTTACCTCACAATAATCATTGATATTTCCAGGACTTCTACTTGATTCTATTTTCTTTTCAACTTTCACATTACTCATGGTGAAGATCTTATTAATATGTGTAGTTTCATCACATGTACTGGGGACTCCCAAACAATATTGCTAGCCAAATTCTCTTTCTCACTACTAGACATCTCTACTTAGTGTTCAACTCAAACTCAACATTTCTATATTAGTTTCCTATTGCTGTTGTAATAAATTGTCACAAATTTAGTGCTTCAAACAAACAAATTATATTTCTCTTTACAATTCTAGAGATCAAAAGGTTAAAATGGGTCTCACAAAATCCAGGTGTCAACATGTCTGTATTTCTTTTGGAGGTATTGGCAGAGAATTTATTTCCTTGCCTTTTCCCACTTCTAGAGGCCACCCGAATTCCTTGATTTATGGCCCCTTCCTCTATCTTCAAAGCTAGAAGTGTAACATCTTTAAATTTCTGTCTTTCTCTGACCTCTGCTTCTATTGTCATATTTTTATTTGACTTTCCTGCCTTCTTTTCCCCTTCTAAATGCCCTTATGATTACGTTAGATCCACCTGGATAATCCAGTACCCTCATTTCAGGATCCTTAATTTAATCACATATGCAAAGTCCCTTTTGCCATGTAAAGTAACATATTCACAGGTCCAGGGATTAGGATGAAGGATGTTATGGAGCCATTATTCTGCCTGCCACAATATCCAAAACATAAACTTAAATATTTATTTATTTATATTATTATTTTTTAAAAATTTGTACCATATACCAGTGTTTCTCAACCTCCTAGAGGTATCTTGGCTGATAATTCTTTGTCATGGGGATGGGGATAAGGGGGTGTTTTGTGCATTATAGAATGTTTAACAGCATCCCTGACTCCCATTGAAAATGTCAGTAGCACCCTTCCCTAGCTATGACAACCAAAAATGTTTCCAGATATTACCAAATATCCCCTGGGACAAAATTGTCCCCAGCTGAGAATCACCACCTTAAGCCTCTTTCTTTTCTTCTCTTCCATAAGTCAGTGAAATGAATCAGCATCTACCCAGTTCTAAATTAGGAACCTAGAAGTTCATCTTAACTCTTCCCTCCTACACTCAATGGTCACCAGATGCTGTCATTCCTATCTCTTTCCTCTTTACTACTGGTTCTTTCTTTTCCCCTCACCTGCATTATTACAATAGTCTTCTAAGCACTTTTCCTGACTTCACTACAGTCTGCTTTATCCCTAGTTCTGAATTGTCCCGTAGATCTCACTCAGCTGTTACTTTTCCTAAACTTTCCTTGGTCTCAGTGTTCAGTCTATCAACTCCTTAGAACTTACTTTTGTTCATTGGTTCATAGTAGATGTTGTGATAGAATATTAATGATACTTTTGTTGTTCTATACCTGGACTATAAGTGGATATGGCGTTTTACAATCACTGTCCCCTTTAGGTTTACTGTGCTTTAGAGGTTATGCATATTTCTCTGTGAACTTAGAAAAAGTAGAGATTTTGAAACCAAAGGAAAAATTCTAAATCCAATCACACTCTCTACTGTTTCAGTATCTCTACTGGTTCATACTATCTGTGGTGACTGAACTGGATGCTGACCTTCCCTTTAGTATAAGTTACTGTCAAGTAGACAAAGTTGACAAAAATGATATTATATTGTCAAAATAGCCATAATGTACACTTTAATCATGGCTAACATTGTTACTTTAACAACATTTAAATATTTTTTTCAGTTTACCATGATTTTAAAATATTAATAACCCTACTGTATTTATTTTAAGCCAGTGCACAGACTAAGAGCAATGCTTATATTCTTAATTAAGGTGGTATTCCTGATGTACCTTGCTGTTTCCCAGTGAATGAATAAACAAATGAGTTCAGGGAAATAATAAATAAATAAAGTTCAACTATCCAAGAATAAATATCTCAAGTTGTGCTAATAAATCTTCATATTCCAATTCTTCAATTAGTTTTATTATAGTAAGTATTCTCCTAAAAAAAAACCACTTTAGAGACGATAAAGAGAAAACAAGAGGAAGACCAATGGAGATAAAAGCAGAGCAAAAGAAAGAAGAAAGAAGGGAGAGAAAGCAGTTTAAGATTTTAATTATGAAAGAATATTTCCATTAATTTTTAAAGCAATTTCTTCACATTATGATTTTCCTTAGAATAACTTATAAACTTCTTAACAAAATACATGTCTACTCTGTTTCCTGAATATTTCTCAGAAAATAACTTTAAGTTAAAGATTCAGGAGTTAGAGTACCTTGTTATAAACATTGTTTCCCTAAAAGCAGACAAATTTCCCACAGGAAAAAAATAATAATAATTTTGATACCTGAATTCTTATTGACTAACATAATAAAATATTTTTCAAGTGAGTTTTTACAGAATAAAAATTTCTACACATTATAGGCATGTTTTAGCAGGAAGATGTACACACCTTCAAATCTCTATCTCAAAACACATCTTTTCCAACTAATAGGACTTGTTTAAATGCAATATAAACTTTAGTCCATATATAACAGCTTCAATTTTAGCCAAATCCATATATTACTTCAATGTTATTCACTTAATATTTTCCTTTAATTTGAATCACTCTTTTCTAGCTTCATTTTAATAATAATATTCATTGATTCATCCGTTTGATTTCTAGTTATATTTTTCAATGTATTTGAAAATAAAAATAATTTTTAACTGAAAAATACCTTTTATATTTATGACACACAGCCCTTTTGCCAACAGTGTACTATGTACAAGAAAGATATATATACTAAAACATGCATTAAATAAAGACTTGAATAGGTGCCAAAATTGGAATTCAAAGTAATGGAACTAGTGATATAGTGTTGCTCTATATACTCTCTGAATAAATCCTTGAATGGATTAGGAATATGTGGTAAATTCTTCCTGAATAGAGTGTGTGTGTGTGTTTGTGCATAAGAATGTGTGTGTACACATGTTTCATCTGTGTTACAGCTTTAATCCTACATTAGAATGAAAAAATGCAGAGTTAGCTATAAAACACTTTAATTTCAGCTGAATAAGAAACTCAAAGATTATCTCCACATTGCTGCAAGAATGTTAAATGTTCTTCTGTAAGTTTAAGGTCAAAGAGATAAAATATAGATTAGGCACTTATATTTCTACCTAGATTTTCAGAAGCCCTTTTAAGAAGACAGTTCTCTTTAAATGCATGGTTATAAATCCTATTTAAAATAACTCACTTTAAGTTTTATTTTATCTGTAGATTTTTTTAAACTTTTATCACCAAAATCATGGCCCTTTCAAAAACTAATAGTGATAATTTGTGGTATTTTGTGATGCCATTTCAACCATACCTTACTGCATAGGGCAAGAATGGATACTTTTCCCACATTCCCCACATCAAACTAGACAGAGAGACTTTCTGAACTAAAAGAATATTTTTACTTTAAAGATTAGTTTCTACTGCTTGAATAATGTGTGAGATTAAAATAAAGTCAGGGAGACTTATTTTAAAATAATATACATATTCTTAGTTCAGAATAAAATACATAAATCAACTTAGTCAATTTCTCTCTAGTAAATATTTTCACAAATTATGGGAATAATCTTTATCTCCTTCCTCTCCCTCCCATCCCATCCCTTTTGTCTTGAATCAGTCATGCAATTCTGTGGTTTCTATAAGCATTATATTCCCCCAATTCTGCTTTATTCCTTTATAGTTTTTCTTATTAATGTATAATCCTGATTATATCACTCCATTGCTCAAACCTTTTAAGGATGCCATTGAAGGACACACTTTTTACTATTCCAACTGCCCACCTTTATATCTGCATCTCCCACAACTTGCCCATATGTGTCCTATGCAGACATTGTGAACTACTTTCTCTCCTTCAATGTGCCCTGCTCACTCATGCAGTCCTTATCTTTTTATAGACTGTCTTCTTGATTTATAATGTCTTTTCCTCAGCTTGTTTTGTTTGCTTGAATAAACTTCTAATTATTACACAAACCAGATCAACATCAACTCCTCTCTTAAGCTGACAGTGGCTCTCCCACGCATAGTTAACCAGTGTTCTGTGCTCTTCCTCATGTGTATTAACAAATCATATCTCAATCTCAATCCTTTTGTCTCTGTCCCTCTCTCTCTCCCCTCCTTCCTCTTTCCTAAGAATAATGGACACCTTGAGGAAAAGGATCTTATGTATCTCCTAATTTAACCATCAAAATCATGAGAAATACAGATATATAGATACTTGCTTGCATCCAAACAAGAACGTTAGTTTTTGATAGAGAAAACATGTCTGTTTATCTTCCCCCAAACGTACTCTGTAACCTTATAAGAGCAGACGTGTTTATTTGTTACTTAACATACACACATATGTTTCTTTATTAGTACCTAGTAATACCTAACTCGTCAGACTGTTAGAAAAAATAAATAAAGCATCACAGAGTTTGGTACACAGTAAGAGTGAAAGAAATCCTATTTTATTATGTAGTCATAATACCACATGTATTGTTTATATACAAAATACAATTAGAGAACATGGAAAACAAAAGGAACTAATGGTGTTATCTGAAAGTTGTGCATTTCTTTCATTCTATCTATAAGAAAACTGAGGCACAGTGGAGTTAAGTAACTTGCCTATGATCCTGTAGTTCAGGGTTATGAAAGAGTGAGAACTAGAGTCTATTTTATTTAGTAATCTTTGGTTTCTATGCACTCTCACACATTCAAAATATACTTATTGGCTAGTGAATATATCCTTCAAAATTGAGGGTGAAAACAAACACATCTGTAGAGAGACAAAACCTAAGAAGGTTCACTTCCAGCAGACCTGCACTACAAAAATATATTTCTGCAGGCTGGAGGTAAAACATAACCGGCTCAATATTCACAGTACAGGAATGGAAGAAGAGCACTACAAATGGGGATTGGTTCCAGATGGCGGAGTAGAAGGATGTGCTCTCACTCCCTATTGTGAGAACACCAGAATCACAACTAACTGCTGAACAATCATTAACAGGAAGACACTGGAACACACCAAAAAAGATACCCTACATCCAAAGACAAAGGAGAAGCCACAATGAGATGGTAGGAGGGGCGCAATCACAATAAAATCAAATCCCATACTGGTGGGTGGGTGACTCACAGACTGGAGAACACTTATACCACAGAAGTCCACCCACTGGAGTGAAGGTTCTGAGCCACACGTCAGGCTTCCCAATCTGGGGGTCTGGCAATGGGAGGAGGAATTCCTAGAGAATCAGACTTCGAAGGCTAGCGGGATTTGACTGCAGGACTTCGACAGGACTGGGGGAAACAGAGACTCCACTCTTGGAGGGCACACACAAAGTAGTGTGTGCATCAGGATGCAGGGGAAGAAGCAGTGACGCCATAGGAGACTGAACCAGACCTACCTGCTAGTGTTAGAAGGTCTCCTGCAGAGGCAAGGGTGGCTGTGTCTCACTGTGAGGACAAGGACACTGGCAGCAGAAGTTCTGGGAAGTACTCCTTGGCATGAGCCCTCCCAGAGTCCACCATTAGCCCCACCAAAAAGCCTGGGTAGGCTCCAGGTTTGGGTAGCCTCAGGCCAAACAACCAACAGGGAGGGAACTCAGCCCCACTAATCAGAAGACAAGTGGATTAAAGTTTTACTGGGCTCTGCCCACCAAAGCAACAGTCAGCTCTACCCACCACCAATCACTCCCATCAGGAAACTTGCACAAGCCTCTTAGACAGCCTCATCCACCAGACGGCAGACAGCAGAAGCAAGAAGAACTAAAATCCTGGAGCCTGTGGAACAAAAACCACATTCACAGAAAAATAAGAAGATGAAAAGGCAAAGGGCTATGTACCAGATGAAGGAACAAGATAAAACCCCAGAAAAAGAACAAAATGAAGTGGAGATAGGAAACCTTCCAGAAAAAGAATTCAGAATAATGATAGGGAAGATGATCCAGGACCTCGGAAAAAGAATGGAGGCAAAGATCGAGAAGATGAAAGAAATGTTTAACAAAGATCTAGAAGAATTAAAGAACAAACAAACAGAGATGAACAACACAATAACTGAAATGAAAAACATTCTAGAAGGAATCAATAGCAGAATAACTGAGGCAGAAGAATGGATAAGTGACCTGGAAGACAGAATGGTGGAATTCACTGCTGCGGAACAGACTAAACAAAAAAGAATGAAAAGAAATGAAGACAGCCTAAAAGACTTCTGGGACAACATTAAATGCAACAACATTCACATTATAGGGGTCCCAGAAGGAGAAAAGAAAGAGAAAGAGCCAGAGAAAATATTTGAAGAGATTATAGTCGAAAACGTCCCTAACATGGGAAAGGAAATAGCCACCCAAATCCAGGAAGTGCAGGAAGTCCCATACAGGATAAATACAAGGAGAAACACGCCGAGACACATAGTAAACAAATTGGCAAAAATTAAAGACAAAGAAAAATTATTGAAAGCAGCAAGGGAAAAACGACAAATAACATACAAGGGAACTCCCATAAGGTTAACAGCTGATTTCTCAGCAGAAACTCTACAAGCCAGAAGGGAGTGGCATGATATATTTAAAGTGATGAAAGGGAAGAAGCTACCATCAAGATTACTCTACCCGGCAAGGATCTCATTCAGATTTGATGGAGAAACCAAAAGCTTTACAGAGAAGCAAAAGCTAAGATAATAAAGCACCACCAAACCAGCTTTTCAACAAATGCTAAAGGAACTTCTCTAAGTGGGAAACACAAAAGAAAAGACCTACAAAAACAAACCCAAAACAATTAAGAAAATGGTAATAGAAACATACATATCGATAATTACCTGAAACACGAATGGATTAAATGCTCCACCCAAAAGACACAGGCTTGCTGAATGGATACAAAAACAAGACCCATATATATGCTGTCTACAAGAGACTCACTTCGGACCTAGGGACACATTCAGACTGAAAGTGAGGGGATGGAAAAAGATATTCCATGCAAATAGAAATCAAAAGAAACCTCAAGTAGCAATACTCATATCAGATAAAATAGACTTTGCAATAAAGAATGTTACAAGAGACAAGGAAGGACACTACATAATGATCACGTGATAATCCAAGAAGAAGATATAACAATTATAAATATATATGTACCCAACATAGGAGCACCTCAATACATAAGGCAACTGCTAACAGCTATAAAAGAGGAAATTGACAAAAACAGAATAATAGTGGGGGACTTTAACACCTCACTTACACCAATGGACAGATCATCCAAACAGAAAATTAATAAGGAAACACAAGCTTTAAATGACACAACAGAACAGATAGATTTAATTGATATTTATAGGACATTCCATCGAAAAACAGCAGATTACACTTTCTTCTCAAGTGCGCATGGAACATTTTCCAGGATAGCTCACATCTTGGGTTACAAATCAAGCCTCAGTAAATTTAAGAAAATTGAAATCATAGCAAGCATCTTTTCTGACCACAACCCTATGAGATTAGAAATCAATTACAGGGAAAAAAAATGTAAAAAAAAAAAAAAAAATGGAGGCTAAACAATATGTTACTAAATAACCAAGAGATCACTGAAGAAATCAAAGAGGAAATAAAAAAATACCTAGAGACAAATGATAATGAAAACATGACAATCCAAAACCTATGGGATGCAGCAAAAGCAGTTCTAAGAGGGAAGTTTATAGCAATACAAGCCTACCTCAAGAAACAAGAAAAATCTCAAATAAACCATCTAATCTTACACGAAAAGGAACTAGAGAAAGAAGAACAAACAAAACCCAAAATTAGCAGAAGGAAAGAAATCATAAAGATCAGATCAGAAATAAATGAAATAGAAACAAAGAAAACAATAATGAAGATCAATAAAACTAAAAGCTGGTTCTTTGAGAAGATAAACAAAATTGATAAACCATTAGCCAGACTCATCAAGAAAAAGAGGGAGAGGACTCAAATCAATAAAATCAGAAATGAAAAAGGAGAAGTTACAACAGACACCGCAGAAATACAAAGCATCCTAAGAGACTACTACAAGCAACTCTATGCCAATAAAATGGACAACCTCGAAGAAATGGACAAATTCTTAGAAAGGTATAACCTTCCAAGATGGAACCAGGGAGAAAAAGAAAATATGAACAGACCAATCACAAGTAATGAAATGGAAACTGTGATTAAAAATCTTCCAACAAACGGAAGTCCAGGACCAGATGGCTTCACAGGGGAATTCTATCAAACATTTAGAGAAGAGCTAACACCCATCCTTCTCAAACTCTTCCAAACAACTGCAGAGGAAGGAACACTCCCAAACCCATTCTATGAGGCCACCATCACCCTGATACCAAAACCAGACAAAGATACTACAAAAAAAGAAAATTACAGACCAATATCACTGATGAATATATATGCAAAAATCCTTAACAAAATATTAGCAAACAGAATCAAACAACAGCTTAGAAGGATCATACACCATGATCAAGTGGGATTTATCCCAGGAATGCAAGGATTCTTCAATATACGCAAATCAATCAATGTGCTACACCATATTAACAAATTGAAGGATTAAAAACCATATGATTATCTCAATAGATGCAGAAAAAGCTTTTCACAAAATTTAACACCCATTTATGATAAAAACTCTCCAGAAAGTGGGCACAGAGGGAACCTACCTCAACATAATAAAGGCCATATACAACAAACCCACAGCAAACATCATTCGCAATGGTGAAAACCTGAAAGCATTTCCTCTAAGATCAGGAACAAGACAAGGATGTTCACTGTCACCACTATTATTCAACATAGTTTTGGAAGTCCTAGCCACGGCAATCAGAGAAGAAAAAGAAATAAAAGGAATCCAAATTGGAAAAGAAGAAGTAAAACTGTCACTGTTTTCACATGACATGATATTATACATAGAGAATCCTAAAGATGCCATCAGAAAACTACTAGAGCTAATCAATGAATTTGGTAAAGTTGCAGGATACAAAATTAATGTACAGAAATCTCTTGCATTCCTATTCACTAATGATGAAAAATCTGAAAGTGAAATTAAGGAAACACTCCCATTTACCACTGCAACAAAAAGAATAAAATACCTAGGAATAAACTTACCTAGGGAGACAAAAGACCTGTATGCAGAAAACTATAAGACACTGATGAAAGAAATTAAAGATGATACCAACAGATGGAGAGATATACCATGTTCTTGGATTGGAAGAATCAATATTGGGAAAATGACTATACTACCCAAAGCAATCTACAGAGTCAATGCAATCCCTATCAAATTACCAATGGCATTTTTTACAAAACTAGAACAAAAATTCTTAAAATTTGTATAGAGACACAAAAGACCCCGAATAGCCAAAGCAGTCTTGAGGGAAAAAAATGGAGCTGGAGGAATCAGACTCCCTGAATTCAGACTATACTACAAAGCTACAGTAATCAAGACAATATGGTACTGGCACAAAAACAGAAATATAGATCAATGGAACAGGATAGAAAGCCCAGCGATAAACCCATGCACCTATGGTCAACTAGTCTATGACAAAGGAGGCAAGGATATACAATGGAGAAAAGACAGTCTCTTCAATAAGTGGTGCTGGGAAAACTGGGCAGCTACATGTAAAAGAATGAACTTAGAACACTCCCTAACACCATACACAAAAATAAACTCAAAATGGATTAAAGAGCTAAATGTAAGATGAGACACTGTAAAACTCTTAGAGGAAATCATAGGAAGAATACTCTTTGACATAAATCACAACAAGATCTTTTTTGATCCATCTCCTAGAGTAATGGAAATAAAAACAAAAATAAACAAATGGGACCTAATGAAACTTAAAAGGTTTTGCACAGCAAAGGAAACTACAAACAAGATGAAAAGATAACCTTCAGAATGGGAGAAAATATTTACAAATGAATCAATGGACAAAGGATTAATCTCCAAAATTTATAAACAGCTCATGCAGCTCAATATTAAAAAAACAAACACCCCAATCCAAAAATGGGCAGAAAACCTAAATAGAAATTTCTCCTAAGAGGACATACAGATGGCCAAGAAGCACATGAAAAGCTGCTAACCATCACTAATTATTAGAGAAATGCAAATCAAAAATACAATGAGGTATCACCTCACACCAGTTAGAATGGGCATCGTCAGAAAATCTACAAACAACAAATGCTGGAAAGGGTGTGGAGAAAAGGAAACCCTTTTGCACTGTTGGTGGGAATGTAAATTGATACAGCCTCTATGGAGAACAGTATGGAGGTTCCTTAAAAAACCAAAGATAGAATTGCCATATGACCCAACAATTCCACTACTGGGCATATACCCAGAGAAAACTGTAATTCAAAAAGACACATGCACCCCAATGTTCATTGCAGCACTATTTACAATAGCCAGGTCATGGAAGCAACCTAAATGCCCATCGACAGATGAATGGGTAAAGAAGATGTGGTACATATACACAATGGAGTATTACTCAGCCATAAAAAGGAACGAAATTGGGTCATTTGTAGAGATGTGGATGAATCTAGAGACTGTCATACAGAGCGAAGTAAGTCAGAAAGAGAAAAACAAATATCGCATATTAACACATATATGTGGAACCTAGAAAAATGATACAGATGAAGCAGTTTGCAGGGCAGAAATTGAGACACAGATGTAGAGAACAAATGTATGGACACCAAGGGGGGAAAGCAGTGGCGGGTGTGGGTGGTGGTGTGATGAATTGGGAGATTAGGATTGACATGTATGCACTGATGTGTATAAAATGGATGACTACTAAGAACCTGCTGTATAAAAATATAAATAAAATTAAATTCAAAAATTAAAAAGAAATATATATATACACTTATTGAACTAATTTCGATGCTTTCATATATTTTCACCATTAACATATACTTATAGGACTTATCACTACTACCACCACCACCTCCATCACCATCCTAGAAGAGCTTCATGAAGATAATGAAGCGTGCTTTCTTGATCACTCTCTAAAGAGTGCCTTGGCAATTAGTATGTGTTCACTAAATATGGTAGAAACAATATCTATATTCACTTCAGTGTTCTAGAAAATAATTCCTCATATGCACATCTAAATTGGCTTCTTAGGATTTATTATTTACTTTTCTAATACCTTGACTTTAATATAATTTATCTCTCAGAATGCTGGCTATCATCTTCAATATCTAGAACTCATTGATTGCATGTTCCTGTAAAATTATATTTCACATGATACATTTTCCCTGCACCTTTCTTTCTTTAGTTTCTCAGACAGATGCCTTAAATTCCTCTAAATGTTACCACATCTATGAAGAACCAAGAAGTCCCTCTCACATGATACTGTTTAGAAACCACACTGAGACTCGACCCAATACACGTTCTCATAGAGTATGTTGAATCATTTTTTCCTAGAAACTCTCTTCAGAGTTTTTTTCTAAAAAGTCATTTGTATATATATATATATATATATATATATATATATATATATATATATATATATATATATATTAGCATATCTCCTTTTCCCCCAACCCCTATTTTTTTTCTCACACCTCCCAGGCATAATTAGGTATGGCTATCTATGTATTAGGATGTCTGTAGATAGATAGATAGATAGAGATCCACCTCCTCAGAAAACCTCTGTTCATAAAGCCTTCCATTCCAGATAAAGCTGGGGAAGATGTTTCCTTTGATTCCCAAAGTACCCAATGAGAACTCCAAGTTTATCACCTACCATATTAACAGATAATTATTATTGATTATATTTATTGATTGCCATACATTTATTGATTTTTGCAGTGTCAGCACCTGGCACAGGGCCTCAGACATCACAGATACTCAATAGTTACTGTTGGATCTAAACTCCAGCATACATTTTCTAATCCCAAACAACAATCCTCTAACTTATTTTTCAATTAAATTATCCTCTTAATCTTATAATAATATCTTCAGCCATTATGTTTGAAACCAGCTGGATTCCTCTGCTGTGCATGTTAAAATGATTAAGGCCAGGGATGTACATATGCAGATGCATGATTAAATCTTGCATAGAATTTAATAATCATATTATTTGGTTCATAAATAGCAAAGTGAATGCAATTAACAATATATACTGCTTATTTGATTAAAAATTGTTCCTCATTTAAGTTAATAATAACTGACTTCATTGAGCAATTAGTGTACTAGGCAAGTGTATTTATAATTGCCACATTTCTACTATTATCCTATTTTTATTGGTGAGGCAGTTGAATATTAAATAAGTTAGATAATATGCATAATATTACCCATTTTTTTCTAAAGCTCAATCTTTGAATAATACTCTTTTACCAAGGTGGTAAAGTGATTACAGATGGTTGAAATATTCCAGTGTGCTAAATCGTTAAACTGGCTAGATTCTAGCTGACTTCAAAGCCAGAGTTTTAGGTTACCCAGGGCTCTTATCTTTCCCTCAGCCACACACACACACACACACACACACACACACAATCTATCTGACTTTATCTCCTCCTACTCATGCCCTATTCATCCATGGTACCCTATTCATCAATAGCTTCCTTGTCCTTCTTCAAATTCTACAAACTCATCTTGCCACATGGTTTACAGTTTTTTTTAGCCGTAATTACTCTTACGTAGATATCTTCATGATAATTTGACCTATTTTACTATCTAATGAAACTTTATCAGTGACTGTCCCCATTTAAATTGCAACCCCACTTTCAGCTTTCCCTATAATGCTTATCTGCTGTATTTTCCCTTATAGCACTTTTTATCACCTGTTACGTTTAGTCTTTCTTTTTCTTTTTCTTTATGTCCTCTCTCTAGAATGTAGCTTCATATGGGTAAGAATTTTTTCTATTTGGCCTACCACTATATTGCTAGGGCAAGATCAATGTTTGGCTCAGAGTAGGTGCTCAAATAATACTTGAGAATTAATTAATGAATAATGAGTACAAATAAAATGGTTAAAGTCCATAGTAAATTTGACAGAAACAATATCAGCACGGAATTGATTATAGTTAACAGCTACATGATTAACCAATCAGCACGCAATAGATTATAGTTAACAGCTACATGATTAACCAATAATCATGACCTTGAAAGTCAGACAGGCTTAAATTTAAAATCACCCCTGCTTTATCTCCTATTTTCTATGTGACCATGGTGGGCTAGTTAGTACAATCTTCAAGCCTTATATCTGCTAAGCTAAAATGCTAATAATTCCTTCACAGCCTTATTTTGGGCGCTGAAGAAGAAGATGGAGACCAGTTAGTGGCATTTCCCTCTTTCTTTCCTATACCCTGTATGGTAAGATACACATGTGTAAAAGTAAAGTGAATATGGAATTTATCTCCCAAACTAGACCTCATTAAGAGTAATAGGGGGCATGGACATATATACACTACCAAACGTAAAATAGATAGCTAGTGGGAAGCAGCCACATAGCACAGGGAGATCAGCTCGGTGCTTTGTGACCACCTAGAGGGGTAGGATAGGGAGGGGGGGAGGGAGGGAGATGCAAGAGGGAAGAGATATGGGGACATATGTATATGTATAACTGATTCACTTTGTTATAAAGCAGAAACTGACACACCATTGTAAAGCAATTATACTCTAATAAAGATGTTAAAAAAAAAAGTAATGGGGGCACTATTTATAATTATAGTGGGATGACAGATACATATCAGTATGGCTCCAAGCAAACCAGAACATATCATTAGCCTACCTAATAGGAAGACATATATTCAGATATCAAAATCAATGAAAAGCACATCAAGTGTTCTGGGGTTAGTGGATTAGCACTTAGCATCATTTGCATTGTTTCCAGAGGCTGGAAAACTAAAAACATTTCCCAAGACTCTCTCTCGCTTAGCTTTCTGAGCATGCATTAGATTTTGCCAGTTAAATGTATAGTGTGAGATCAAGAAGGTAGAAGTACAGGAGAGCTCTTTCCTTCTTTGTTTTAGCTGTTGCTGCAGATAAGCACAGAATTGTTGAGATTTTCTGCAAGAGGCCTGTGTCTACTCACTCTGTGGTTCTTGGGAGGAAGGTGTTACATTGGTGGCTTCCAGGTCCCTGGATTCCAGCCATAGTAGTATTTTCTTAAAGTCAGACAGAGATAACAGCTCTCTGGCAAGCTAGTTCTGCATGGAGTAGTTCTGAGTGTTAGGCCTAGAGGCCCTTTAAGTGATGGGTAAGCATCTAAGTTCTCATAAAATCTCTTGCGGCCAGTAATTGCTTAGGCAGTTGTTTCCTGCAACTGAAAGCTAACAAACCAAGAGGTACCACAGAGCCTCCTGATTCCCAGTGCTGCTTCTCTACTTAATGCTAATATAATCTTTTCATAAGTGGTCTTAGTTGATCTGCTTAAATACTATTCTAATGAATGTTGAAATATGTCTTCACTTCAGTCATAAATCTAGAAGAATTATCACTCTCTCCAACCGGTGGCCCCTCAGGAGGCTTTACTTCAAATATGTCTGTTACAAATACATATTTCTGGAGAAATACATTACCTGTCGAATTACATGGAAAAGCCACACAGGGTCATTCACATTCTTGTCTAAACAGTTTTTCTGATGTACAAAATATGTAACCACAAATTAAGCCAAGTTGCTAACAATGTGGATGTGCTGTGTTGTCTAGACAAAACTATGCTCACCTTCTAGAAAGTCAGCATAATATTATATAACCACAGGAACAATCTTTAATTAGTAGTTAACTCAGGCCACCCCTTTCATTAATAGGAAAAGATATGATCAATGTCTTAACAGGTTTTCTGGGATAAGTATCTGTGATTAAATAGGAGTTTTTGCTTACATTCTCAAGTTCTTAGGTCATCGTAATGCACATTAATTAAGGTCTTTTCATAAGCCAATGTATATGTATTTGCTTTGTTTATCCAAGAGGTGCTCAGAGAGACTTATTTGTTAATTATATTATAAGATTAAAATATAGAAAGATCATATACTATATTTCCAGATTTTCATGGGTGAGACAAATGTTGCACCTGTGGATAAAACTGAGTCTTCATGAAACAGTTTATATTTTTGTGAATCTTAAAATTCAGTGTGAAATGATGAGCAAAACTTTTTAACAATTCAATATTTCAATAAAATATTTTAGCCTTAGGTGAAGCTGAGTGAATGAGAACTTATTACAGTTTATGTTAAGACTCCAGAGTCAGGAGAACAAAGCTGTTTCGGGCCAATTTGTTTGGCTTCAAGATTGAATGAAATCCAATTGTGCCTATACTCTGATTACAAATATGTAAAATTAATGAATTCAAATGGATAACAGTTGTAAGGGAACAGAAATGTCACTGTAGTTGATTTGATAGAATGGTAGGATTTGGAATGTTTTAATTTTGTTTTCAGGTTAGTTATTGGTATGATAAACACCAATAAAAAGTATAGTGAATTAAACTTCTAGTCTTTCATCCCAGAAAGTAACTGATATCTGAGTATTTACTATGTATTGGGTTGACCAAAAAGTTTGTTCATGTTTTTCTGTAAGATGTTACTAAATACTAAATATTTACTAAATACTATTTACTAAATAGTAACTAAATACTAAAGCAACTATCTAACATAGACAGTCTGCTCAAGTATTCTCTATCCTCATGATATCTAAAGGACTGAATCAATCATGCTTATGAATGGAGAAATGAAGTCCCAAGGATACAGACCAAATGGTTCCCTGATTTCACCTGGTGATGGCAGAACTAACGAATGCAACCCTAACAGCAGTCCAATTCTTTAAGGTTAACCGAGTAAATCAATTAAAATGAGGCATTTCAAACTTAGAACTTTTTTACAGTTAAAAACTATGTAAATAATAACATACTATTTCTCTTGGCATATAAACACAGATAAGAAAATGGCACAAACTGGGCAAGAATATAAAAGGGAAAGTAAAGATATTACAATTGCATTCAGTTGCCTCTGGCTTACACAAACTATTTCAAAGATGAAATGGTCTCTTTCATATAAAATTTTAGAAAATCAAAATCAGAATATTTCCTCTTTAAGAACTTTTCAGAAAGTTTGTGTTTTACATAGCATTATGCCTTCAGGACTACATACTTCACGTGAAATAATACTAAGAAACTAGAGAACAAAGTAAAAGACCCCTGGGGACTTCAGATCTCATAAATTTACTTTAAAATGTTTTTGGAGGAAATGAGTTTCCCATAAAGGGACACTCGGGCTGTCAAAATATCTACTGAATAGAAAGCAAATGAAATATTCAATGACTTTTCTCTCAATAACAAAAGTAATAAAGAAAACCATTGGCAGTAGTAACCCATTTTAAAGACAAAACTCCTTTCAGGCTGAGCTCTTTATTTTTCCTCTCTCTTCATTTCAGTGATGCTATCTGGCATTGAATAACTGAACTCTATTTATCAGGGTCAACACATCTGCTAATAAATACTAACATTAGCTCTCAAGCTTTGCATTTGCAAGTTTAAGATTGTACTTAAACATTATTAAAAAACATTATTTCATTTTGTAAGCAGTTTTACCTTATTTAAGCAGACTTTCTGTGAAAATATATTCTGTACATGAGTTAATTATCCTTCATGAATAGTTCAAAGTATCAAGAATTAAAATTAACATAAAATTAATGCATAAAATTGTTTACTGTTCTGCAATGTTCAAAATATATTTTAAAATGCATTTATTATATTCCTAGAAAAAGTCTCAAAGTTTCTTAATGCTATCCAATCTTCAATACTCAGAAATCATTTGAAATTATTTAGCAGCTGGATTTCAGATAACCTCTTTCTTTACCTTATACTACCAACAAAAAAGCAGTACAGGTTTAATATGTATTATTTTGAGATATTTAAAAAATATAAGTCAAGCATTCTCAGTAGATAACTTGGTTCATGTCATAGATAAATAATCAAAGGAAGAAATATTCAACTCAAATATTTTATGAAATACTTTAAAATTCTCTAATAATCCAATAGATATCCATTCATGGATTGAGTGCTATGTATTTGTCAAGCACATGAAAGACAAACAAGACACAGAGGAATAAAGTGTTGCTTATTAGATTAGGAAAAAAAATTAAGACATCATTGCAATAGGAAATTTGGAAACCTCAATAGGAATTATAGTACAAAATGGTACAATATTTTAATGGAATGTGGCCATATGATTAAACATTTTCATTGTGTCTTCTTTGACTCACCATTCACAATCTTAGAAATTTTTTAATGAAGATAAATTGCACAATTTTGTAAAGACAGGTAAAAGTAGGTAGTTCTTTCCAATTTTTCTTTTATATTCTTAAATTGATTTATCTATACATTTACTTTCTGTAATACTTGTGCACTGTACCAATGTCAACAATACAGAAGAATTAGGTCTTTTAAAATTCTCATCTTCTTCTACTGAAATCCCATTTCTTACTAAAAGCAGAGTAACAATTTGGAAGATATGTTTTTCAAGGTTTTTATAGAAGCACAACACATTTTTAAAGAAAATATTACTGTAGAAAAACATTATTCTATACTTTCCTTTTCTCACTTAGCAATGCATTTTTCTCAAAATAAATATATAAAAATTGACCCCTGAGATTGATTCATCATAATTTATTCAATATTCCCTACTGATGGATATTGGGATTGCTTTTGCTTTTATTAATTTCAAATAATAATATTTGAAATTAAAGTATAATAAAATCCTTGTAGCACATTATTTCTATGTGATGGCACTTTAACTTCTATTGGATAGGCCCAAATGAGATACTGGTTCAATGGATATGTGCACTTTAATGTCTAAAAATGCTGCTAGACAAATTCCACAGTTTGAAGTGATACCCAATTCTATTGGAGGGAGGTAATAATTGTGCCACATCCTTGGCTGCACTGAATATGATAAGTCCTTCAGATTTCTGTCAACCTGAGTTTTTTTTTTTTTTTTAAAGATCTCAGTGTTTCAATCATCTTGTCCTTTATGACTAGTAAAGTGGAACCTATTTTCATTAGAAGGCCATTTGCATTTTCTCTTCTGTGAATTTCCTGACTGTATTCCTTGCTGGCTTTTCTTGTGGCTGTTTTCTTTATTTCATTAACATGTGTAGTTTTTGGAGTAAAGTAGAAATATTAAATTCTTATGTATTAAATATCACAAATATTAAGTCAAACCATATGCAATTGTCAATTTGTGACAATTTTTGATCTACCAAATGGCAATTAAGTATAATTTACTCAAATATTTTATTTTAGTCTGTCATTTGTCACTTGTCTTTGCTTATAGTTTCTTTACTACATAAAAATGTAATATTATGTAATCTGTACTATACATATATATTCTTTTTTTTGTACTATACATATATATTCTTATCTGTATTTTAATATTATTATAGATTTTTAAGCTTCATATATAGTATAAAATGGGACTTTTTTCTTTCTTTCAAAGAGACAGCTGTTTTTTGTTCTTCGAAGTTAATTCATTATTAATAAATTTAAATTTATCTGAAGAACTGGAAAAATGATTCTAATCCATAATTCTTTCATGCTTTTAGAGTTAATTTAACATTTAAAAAATTATTTAAATATGTATAATGCATAAAACTAGGTGTTTTACTTTCTTATTATAGCTTCTATATAATGTGAAATGCAAAGTGATCACTGATTAAGTTTAAATTTTATAATACCATAATATTAGCACAAATCACATTAATTAAACCTGCTAAATGAGGATATGGCTTGAAGTTAAAATACCATTTGCAGTGGGAAAATGGTACTGATGGTTATGGCTCCTTTTCTTATGGGACTGGCCTCTTCATACTTTAGTGGATCATGTGATGGCCCTATTCTCAACCTCTTCGGCTTATGAAACCTTTACTTAATCTACAGCATACTGTGCTATCACTGTCATTTGTCTATATGGCATCATGAAGACTGTCTCCATAATTTTTCAACAGCCTGCATGTTTTAAAATAACACTACTTGGAAGTAAGATGTTTCCAAGCACAAAATAAGTCCAAAATTAGATAGTTATTCAAAGATTCAGAATATGCTTCTGTATTTTATTATTCATATTAAAACAAAAGATACAAAATGTGAAAATTATTGTAGAGAACTTCTAGAAGCATGGGAATAAGCTCAGGGAACACTGTAGAACACTGATGTATGGGCCTCTTTTTCATTACCTTAAACAAAGGTCTACAGTACAGCTGCACAGATAAAAACCAGAGTGAAAACAGGACAGCATGCGTACTACACTAGCAATAAGCAGACGCTCCACTAGGTGATCTCTAACCACGATCCTCTCATAAACCCTACAGATGCACATTAATCATGACCATTTACCAAAGATGAAATTAAAGCTCAGAGAAATATTAAGAATTCCCATGAACTACATAATTATTAGGCTGGAGGCTTAGGTTTCATACATAAGTGCATCTTTTCCAAAGCCCCTGTCTTTCTGCTCCCACCCCTGCAGCAATGACTTTCAGGTGAGTGTCTGCTATTTAACTATTCCTACTTACTACATATGGCTTCATTTCACTGATGTCATATTTGCTGAAAAATGTTAGAAGGGGGAAACACCTTACTGAAGAAATGAGCCTATGGCATTCAATTTAATTCCAAAGCTCTTTCAAAATCCTGCCAATGATTTTAGCTGTTTTTTCCCCCTTATGTATTTGTGAAAAAAAATTTTAAAAATCCTTTGTCATAATTAACAGCAATATGATTATGCAGATGGCCTAAACCTACACAGGCACAACGCAATATGACATAAATGAAGAAACAACAAAAAAAGAGGGGATCAGACTGGCATGTTTAATTCCCTGAATTTTAACCTAAATTGGATTCAGTGATAATTTCAGCAAAACTCCATCCTGCTTTACACCTGAAAGCAGATGGAGGCTGATTGCATCATGAGTTCAGTCCTTTCAAATTACAATAGTTTATGATGCTCACCTGCATTTTAATCAGATACAAAGGATTTATTCCTGAAATGCATGAAGGAAGCCTATTTTCAGCACCTGGAAATGCATCAGAGAGTTTATAGCCAATAGAGTAAAATATGTTGCACATTTTTACTTTGTATCTATTTGTCTTGAGTATAAGATGTTACAGGGATAGAGGTGTCAGCAGTTTTATTAAAAGATGTCCATAATCCTTTCAAAATAAGGAGGGAGAGGTAGTTTCATACTCCAAAATCATTTTTTATTAGGATTTAACTCCTATTGTAAAAGGAGTTAAATTTGGCATCCAATTTAATAAAATAATTTAAAGTATGTTTTACTCTAATAAACTGTTCATTTAGATTAAAATGCTATGTATTACATCAGTTTCTTCCCCTCCCCCCTTTATTTTTGAGGGCGACACTACCACCACATTCTAAAGTCTCCTGTAGAGTTCTCTGGATCCACTTACTATAGGTTCCTACTCAGATTTGTCTGTGGGAGGCACATGATCAAGATTTGGAAAGTGGAGGAGACGACATAAATGGCTGAGATCTTATTTCTTAACTCTCCCAAACTTCACTGATTCCATCACAACTTCTGACCCTTCAGTTCTTCCAAAGATTATGGGTTTTTTTTCAATGTTAAATAACTTCATCTAAAATATGTTGAATGACTTCTCTTCTGGCCAAACAATGAATGATATATCAACATTTACTCTTTTTGTCCATATCAAGTATTGGTGACCTGGGGGATGCATAGTAGTCATTTGTGAACACAAAGTAACCAGTAATATCAAGAGGGTTTTATTTATATAATACAACACTTAAGTAACTCTTGGCCCTGTTCATAAACTTTCCATAGTGAAGTTAACTTCTCCTGTCCTCTTTTAATTCTCAATATGTGTTCTTTTGTGTATGTGTACCATTTCCCTTGGTTTTCTAGAAATTTTTCCATTTCATCTAAGTTCTCTAACTTATTGGCACACAATTGTTCATAGTATTCTTTTATAACCCTTTTTATTTCAGCAAAGTCAGAGTAATGTTTCCTCTTTTATTTCTGGTTCTAGGAATTTAAGTCTTCTCCTTTGTTTCTTGGTCAGTCTAGCTACAGGTTTGTCAAATGTTTTTAATCTTTTCAAAAACCAGCTTTTGGTTTTACTGATTTTTCTCTATTGTTTTTTCTATTTTCTATTTCATTAAGGTAACTCTAATTTTTATTCTTTCTCATCCTTCTGCTAGCTTTAGGTTTAACTTTCTCTTCTTTTTAGGTCAGGTTGCAGTTTAGGTTTTTGATTTGATATCTTCCTTCTTTTCCAATATAGGCATTTACAGCTATAAATTTCCCTCTAAGCAATGCTTTAACTGCATCCCAGAAGTAGTTATGTACTGTGTCTTCATTTTCATCAATCTCAAAATATTTTCTAATTTCACTTGTGATTTCTTCTTTGACCCATCCGTTATTTGGGAGTATGTTCTTTGATTTCCACATATTTGTAAGGTTCCCAAATATATTTCTAATAATTTAGCTTTAATTTTACACCATTATTGTCAGACAACATAGTTTTTAAATAATTTATATCCTTTTTTTTTTTTTTCATACTATGTCATAATATTGACATTCAGTTCAGTAATCCTCCACTGTAACAGCTCCTTTACTTTGCAGTGAAAATTGATTTGTATATTCTTTGCCTCTGAGTCCTTGTGGGATTTTTTTTTTTTTTAATTCAGACAGAAAGTCACAAAAATTATACTCATCCTCATCAGTTCACTCAGCCCCATGTAATTAATTTTTTTTTTTCATCTTGATCTTTTGTTAGCACTTTTATGAGTTCATCAGTTTTTCATTAGAGTTCTGAAAATGCTTATTCATTCAGTTCAGCAGTACAGTCAGTTACCAGAAACCTGTACTTGTCAGAGTCTTTTCCATGAATTTCTTGAAGATGAAACCCTTTTACAGGAACATATTTGCAAACTCATCAGAGTACACCCAGAACTGTCTGTAAATGACAAAAGACTTAAAAATGACCATGGTTAAAGATTTGATGAAAGTTCATAATAATGCAGTTGACAAGAAAATTAGTTATTTCTGAGATATACATTTTAAAGTAATAACTAGGATTATTACTTATAACATTATACCAGAACATATAAGATTTTTAGAAGTTTCCTGTAATGTCTGAAACATTTATATTAACATATTTCCATACATATTTCCATACAAATACAAATATAAGATTTTTAGAAATTTCATGTAATGTCTGAAACATTTATATTAACATATTTCCATACATATTTCCATACAAATACAAATATAAGATTTTTAGAAATTTCATGTAATGTCTGAAACATTTATATTAACATATTTCCATACAAATAACCCAATGAAAGTTTAGTATTAGTTGTTTTCTTTGTTTTTTTTATACTGCAGGTTCTTATTAGGCATCAGTTTTATACACATCAGTGTATACATGTCAATCCCAATCGCCCAATTCAGCACACCACCATCCCCACCTCACCGCAGTTTTCCCCCCTTGGTGTCCATATGTCCATTCTCTACATCTGTGTCTCAACTTCTGCCCTGCAAACTGGCTCATCTGTACCATTTTTCTAGGTTCCACATACATGCATTAATATACACTATTTGTTTTTCGCTTTCTGACTTACTTCACTCTGTATGACAGTCTCTAGATCCATCCACGTCTCAACAAATGACTCAATTTCGTTCCTTTTTATGGCTGAGTAATATTCCATTGTATATATGTACCACCACTTCTTTATCCATTCGTCTGTTGATGGGCATTTAGGTTGCTTCCATGACCTGGCTATTGTAAATAGTGCTGCAATGAACATTCGGGTGCATGTGTCCTTTTGAATTACGGTTTTCTCTGGGTATATGCCCAGTAGTGGGATTGCTGGGTCATATGGTAATTCTATTTTTAGTTTTTTAAGGAACCTCCATATTATTCTCCATAGTGGCTGTATCAATTTACATTCCCACCAACAGTGCAAGAGGCTTCCCTTTTCTCCACACCCTCTCCAGCATTTGTTGTTTGTAGATTTTCTGATGATGCCCATTCTAACAGGAGTGAGGTGATACCTCATTGTAGTTTTGATTTGCATTTATCTAATAATTAGTGATGTTGAGCATCTTTTCATGTGCTTCGTGGCCGTCTGTATGTCTTCTTTGGAGAAATGTCTATTTAGGTCTTCTGCCCATTTTTGGATTGGGGTGTTTGTTTCTTTGATATTGAGCTGAATGAGCTGTTTATATATTTTGGAGATTAATCCTTTGTCCGTTGATTCATTTGCAAATATTTTCTCCCATTCTGAGGGTTGTCTTTTTGTCGTGTTTATGGTTTCCTTTGCTGTGCAAAAGCTTTGAAGTTTCATTAGGTCCCACTTGTTTATTTTTGTTTTTATTTCCATTACTCTAGGAGGTGGATCAAAAAAGATCTTGCTGTGATTTATGTCAAAGAGTGTTCTTCCTATGTTTTCCTCTAAGAGTTTTATAGTGTCCAGTCTTATATTTAGGTCTCTAATCCATTTTGAGTTTATTTTTGTGTATGGTGTTAGGGAATATTCTAATTTCATTCTTTTACATGTAGCTGTCCAGTTTTCCCAGCACCACTTATTGAAGAGACTGTCTTTTCTCCATTGTATATCTTTGCCTCCTTTGTCATAGATTAGTTGACCATAGGTGCGTGGGTTAATCTCTGGGCTTTCTATCTTGTTCCATTGATCTATGTTTCTGTTTTTGTGCCAGTACCATATTGTCTTGATTACTGTAGCTTTGTAGTATAGTCTGAAGTCAGGGAGTCTGATTCCTCCAGCTCCATTTTTTTCCCTCAAGACTGCTTTGGCTATTCGGGGTCTTTTGTGTCTCCATACAAATTTTAAGAATTTTTGTTCTAGTTTTGTAAAAAATGCCATTGGTAATTTGATAGGGATTGCATTGAATCTGTAGATTGCTTTGGGTAGTATACTCATTTTCACAATGTTGATTCTTCCAATCCAAGAACACGGTATATCTCTCCATCTGTTGGTATCATCTTTAATTTCTTTCATCAGTGTCTTATAGTTTTCTGCATACAGGTCTTTTGTCTCCCTAGGTAGGTTTATTCCTAGGTATTTTATTCTTTTTGTTGCAATGGTAAATGGGAGTGTTTCCATAATTTCTCTTTCAGATTTTTCATCATTAGTGTATAGGAATGCAAGAGATTTCTGTGCATTAATTTTGTAACCTGCAACTTTACCATATTCATTAATTAGCTCTAGCAGTTTTCTGGTGGCAGTTTTAGGATTCTCTATGTATAGTATCATGTCATCCGCAAACAGTGACAGTTTTACTTCTTCTTTTCCAATTTGGATTCCTTTTATTTCTTTTTCTTCTCTGATTGCCGTGGCTAGGACTTCCAGAACTATGTTGAATAATAGTGGTGAGAGTGGACATCCTTGTCTCGTTCCTGATCTTAGAGGAAATGCTTTCAGTTTTTCACCATTGAGAATGATGTTTGCTGTGGGTTTGCCATATATGGCCTTTATTATGTTGAGGTAGGTTCCCTCTATGCCCACTTTCTGGAGAGTTTTTATCATAAATGGGTGTTGAATTTTGTCAAAAGCTTTTTCTGCATCTATTGAGATGATCATATGGTTTTTCTCCTTCAATTTGTTAATATGGTGTAGCACATTGATTGATTTGCGTATATTGAAGAATCCTTGCATCCCTGGGATAAATCCCACTTGATCGTGGTGTATGATCCTTTTAATGTGTTGTTGGATTCTGTTTGCTAGTATTTTGTTGAGGATTTTTGCATCTATATTCATCAGTGATATTGGTCTGTAATTTTCTTTTTTTGTAGTGTCTTTGTCTGGTTTTGGTATCAGGGTGATGGTGGCCTCATAGAATGAGTTTGGGAGTGTTCCTTCGTCTGCAATTTTTTGGAAGAGTTTGAGAAGGATGGGTGTTAGCTCTTCTCTAAATGTTTGATAGAATTCACCTGTGAAGCCATCTGGTCCTGGACTTTTGTTTGTTGGAAGATTTTTAATCACAGTTTCCATTTCATTACTTGTGATTGGTCTGTTCATATTTTCTGTTTCTTCCTGATTCAGTCTTGGAAGGTTATACCTTTCTAAGAATTTGTCCATTTCTTCCAGGTTGTCCATTTTATTGGCATAAAGTTGCTTGTAGTAGTCTCTTAGGATGCTTTGTATTTCTGCGGTGTCTGTTGTAACTTCTCCTTTTTCATTTCTGATTTTATTGATTTGAGTCCTCTCCCTCTTTTTCTTGATGAGTCTGCCTAATGGCTTACCAATTTTGTTTATCTTCTCAAAGAACCAACTTTTAGTTTTATTGATCTTTGCTATTCTTTTCTTTGTTTCTATTTCATTTATTTCTGCTCTGATCTTTATGATTACTTTCCTTCTGCTAACTTTGGGTTTTGTTTGTTCTTCTTTCTCTAGTTTCTTTAGGTGTAAGGTTAGATTGTTTACTTGAGATTTTTCTTGTTTCTTTAGGTAGGCTTGTATAGCTATAAACTTCCCTCTTAGAACCGCTTTTGCTGCATCCCATAGGTTTTGGGTCGTCGTGTTTTCATTGTCATTTGTCTCTAGGTATTTTTTAATTTCCTGTTTGATTTCTTCAGTGATCTCTTGGTTATTTAGTAACGTATTGTTTAGCCTCCATGTGTTTGTCTTTTTTACGTTTTTTTCCCTGTAATTCATTTCTAATCTCATAGCGTTGTGGTCAGAAAAGATGCTTGATATGATTTCAATTTTCTTAAATTTACTGAGGCTTGATTTGTGACCCAAGATGTGATCTATCCTGGAGAATGTTCCGTGCGCACTTGAGAAGAACGTGTAATCTGCCGTTTTTGGATGGAATGTCCTATATATATCAATTAAATCTATCTGGTCTATTGTGTCATTTAAAGCTTCTGTTTCCTTATTTATTTTCATTTTGGATGATCTGTCCATTGGTGTAAGTGAGGTGTTAAAGTCCCCCACTATTATTGTGTTACTGTCGATTTCCTCTTTTATAGCTGTTAGCAGTTGCCTTATGTATTGAGGTGCTCCTATGTTGGGTGCATATATATTTATAATTGTTATATCTTCTTCTTGGATTGATCCCTGGATCATCATGTAGTGTCCTTCCTTGTCTCTTGTAACATTCTTTATTTTAAAGTCTATTTTATCTGATATGAGTATAGCTACTCCAGCTTTCTTTTGATTTCCATTTGCATGGAATATCTTTTTCCATCCCCTCACTTTCAGTCTGTATGTGTCCCTAGGTCTGAAGTGGGTCTCTTGTAGACAGCATATATATGGGTCTTGTTTTTGTATCCATTCAGCCAGTCTATGTCTTTTGTTGGGGCATTTAATCCATTCACGTTTAAGGTAATTATCGATATGTATGTTCCTATGACCATTTTCTTAATTGTTTTGGGTTTGTTTTTATAGGTCCTTTTCTTCTCTTGTGTTTCCCACTTAGAGAAGTTCCTTTAGCATTTGTTGTAGAGCTGGTTTGGTGGTGCTGAATTCTCTTAGCTTTTGCTTGTCTGTAAAGCTTTTGATTTCTCCATCGAATCTGAATGAGATCCTTGCCGGGTAGAGTAATCTTGGTTGTAGGTTCTTCCCTTTCATCACTTTAAGTATATCATGCCACTCCCTTCTGGCTTGCAGAGTTTCTGCTGAGAAATCAGCTGTTAACCTTATGGGAGTTCCCTTGTATGTTATTTGTCGTTTTTCCCTTGCTGCTTTCAGTAATTTTTCTTTGTCTTTAATTTTTGCCACTTTGATTACTATGTGTCTTGGCGTGTTTCTCCTTGGGTTTATTCTGTATGGGACTCTCTGCGCTTCCTGGACTTGGGTGGCTATTTCCTTTCCCATGTTAGGGAAGTTTTCGACTATAATCTCTTCAAATATTTTCTCTGGTCCTTTCTCTCTCTCTTCTCCTTCTGGGACCCCTATAATGCGAATGTTGTTGCGTTTAATGTTGTCCCAGAGGTCTCTTAGGCTGTCTTCATTTCTTTTCATTCTTTTTTCTTTAGTCTGTTCTGCAGCAGTGAATTCCACCATTCTGTCTTCCAGGTCACTTATCTGTTCTTCTGCCTCAGTTATTCTGCTATTGATTCCTTCTAGTGTAGTTTTCATTTCAGTTATTGTATTGTTCATCTCTGTTTGTTTGTTCTTTAATTCTTCTAGGTCTTTGTTAATCATTTCTTGCATCTTCTCAATCTTTGCCTCCATTCTTATTCCGAGGTCCTGGATCATCTTCACTATCATTATTCTGAATTCTTTTTCTGGAAGGTTGCCTATCTCCACTTCATTTAGTTGTTTTTCTGGGTTTTTTTTCTTGTTCCTTCATCTGGTACATAGCCCTCTGCCTTTTCATCTTGTCTATCTTTCTATAACTGTGGTTTTTGGTCCACAGGCTGCAGGATTGTAGTTTTTCTTGCTTCTGCTGTCTGCCCTCTGGTGGTTGAGGCTATCTAAGAGGCTTGATGGGAGGCTCTGGTGGTGGGTAGAGCTGACTGTTGCTGTGGCAGTCAGAGCTCAGTAAAACTTTAATCCACTTGACTCTTGATGGGTGGGGCTGGGTTCCCTCCCTGTTGGTTGTTTTGCCTGAGGCAACCCAACACTGGAGCCTACCCGTGCTCTTTGGTGGGGTTAATGGCAGACTCTGGGAGGGCTTACGCCAAGGAGAACTTCCCAGGACCTCTGCTGCCAGTGTCCTTATCCCCACGGTGAAACAGAGCCACCACTTGCCTCGGCAGGAGACCCCCAACACCAGCAGGTACGTCTGGTTCAGTCTCCCCCAGGGTCACTGCTCCTTCCCCTGGGTCCCGATGCACACATTACTTTGTGTGTGCCCTCCAAGAGTGGGGTCTCTGTTTCCCCCAGTCCTGTCGCAGTCCTGCAATCAATTCCCACTAGACTTCAAAGTCTGATTCTCTAGGAATTCCTCCTCCCATTGCCAGACCCCCAGGTTGGGAAGCCTGACGTGGGGCTCAGAACCTTCACGCCAGTGGGTGGACTTCTGTGGTATAAGTGTTCGCCAGTCTGTGAGTCACCCACCCAGCAGTTATGGGATTTGATTTTACTCTGATTGCGCCCCTCCTACCGTCTCACTGTGGCTTCTCCTCTGTCCTTGGACGTGGGGTATCCTCCTTGGTGAAGTCCAGGGTCTTCCTGTCAATGATTGTCCAGCAGCCAGTTGTGATTCTGGAGCTCTCGCAAGAGGGAGTGAGAGCACGTCCTTCTACTCCGCCATCTTGGTTAATCTCAGTCAATTTATATCCTTTTAAATGTATTGAAGTGTGTATTTTTGGTTGTGTACATGGTCTCTCCTGCTGAATGTTATATGTGTTATTGAGAAGAATGTGTATTCAGCTCTCGTTGTGTAGTGTGTTCTATAAATTTTTATTAGGTCTATTTGGTAGGAATTTGAATTCTGTTCTACATCCTGCTTCTCTCCCTGGGACAAAATCTGTGAACCATACCTCTGATGTTGCGGTGGGTGAAAGTGGGGACAATGGTCTGATTCTCTCTGAGGAAAACTTTCACTCTAAGAGCTGAGAGCTTGATACATGCGGAGGCAGCAACTACAGGTCTAGGTTTGCCTTTTTCATCATGGAACCTCCACCACAAAACCTGGAACAAGGGTAGTGGGGCCCCAGATTATTCAACAGTGCCACACCCAATGTAGATCTTCTGTCCCATGAGTAAGGATTGAGCAAAGGAAGGGAGTCCCCACCTCTCAGCTGTATTCATCTAGAACTTAGCCTCAGTAATAGGTAGCTCAGTGAAGGATGAGAAGTTATTATGTCCTGCTTTCCTGAGAAAATAGTTTTACTAACTAGGAGCTGGGGGAGAGGGAGTCCTGTGTTTTTGATTATTTTAACTTGGAGTGGAGTTACATCTCACTAAGCTGTGAGGAACAGAGATGGCATGGGTCTTAGTTCAAATACCAAAGAATCACAGTTCTTACCAAATTTTAAATTTCCTTAAATAAGTGTTTCTTCATCTGCTGCATACCCACAGAGTCACTGCTAGAGAACATAACATTCTTTAAAATTTGTATTTTACACATTCTCATCTTTGTTTTTTTCCAGTAGCGCCACACTATCATTGGAAAAGAACCTTGTCTTTTAATTCTATTTCAAATTTTTATATTGTGAGGCACAATCTAAATTATCACCAATAATAATGATAATATTATCAGGGATTTAAAAAAAATATCCCATTTTTAAATACTGAGTTTCAAATGACTGAATTAAAAAAAAAAAAAAAAACTTTGGGACACTACTAAAGAGTGTGGTTCTTCCTATTACCAATTCACAGACTCCATTAGGGAGCCTGCCCATAGGCAACTGGGGACAACTCGCCTGTGGACCCCCCAACTGGCCCATGGGCATACCGACATTCCACACACCTCATCTACCCCTTTATGGCTGGCTTCCAGCATGTGCTTCCTGTGGACAACAAGAGTGAGCCTTTGCAGATGGCTAGTAAGCAAGTACAGAAAGCCAGCCCAGCTCTCTGGGATTGGGAGAAGACAAACAGACTTGAGCTTTTAAGAGCACTGCCTAGGAAAAAACAAACAACAGGCTCATAACACCTGGCTTGGATTTGTGAGATTGAGAGAAGGCATACAACCTTAAGAATTCCTCCACCACCACCACTGCCACCATCCCTGCCTCAAGAGGGAACAAGAAGTGTGGGGCAGGCATATCCTTGGAAAAGGTCTGTGGAAGCTTCAAAACCCCTAGCTGGAGTAATAGCTGAAGGTAACTCTCTTCTGAAGCCAGTCACTAAAGACTGGAGGAGGTAACCACCTCTTCAAATGTGAAGACAGCAAATGCAAGAGTTCAAGGAACACAAAAAGTCAAGGAAACATGACACTACCAAATGAATATTATATATGTCCAGTACCAGACCCCAAAGAAATGGAGATTTATGAATTGAATGACAAAAGTTTAAAATGATTGCTTTAAGGAAGCACAGCAAGCTACAAGAGCACACAGACAGACAGTAACAAAATCAAGAAAATATTACATAAACAAAATGAGATTCAACAGAGACAAAGAAATAATAAAAAACAATTCTATACATAAAAAATACAATTTATGAACTGAAAAATGCAGTAGAGAGCATCAACAGCAGACTTCAACAAGCAGTAGAGAGATTCTGTAAACCTGAAGATAGGACATTTGAAGTTATTCATTTAGAGAAGAAGAGAGTAAAAAATAAAAATAAAAATGAGTGAAAAAAAAAAAACAAGTGAGTTATGGGACACCATCACAAGAAACAATATTCTTATTATAGGATCCCAACATAAAGAGCGTAAAGAAAATGGCAGAAAACTTATTTAAAGAAACAATGGCCAAATAATTCACAAAGCTGGGGAGCGATATGGATTTTCAAGTAAATAAAAACATAGCACCCCATACAGGTTTGACCAAAAGAGGACTTCTCTGAGACACATTATAATAAAACTGTTCAAAATCAAAGAGGAAGAGAGAATTCTGAATTCAGCAAGAGAAAAAAAGAAAGAAACACCTCATTCCATACAACAGAATCCCTATATGGTATCAGTAGACAAAATAAAAATCAGAGCAGAAATAAATGAAACAGAGACTAGAAAAATAATAGAAAAGAACAATAAAAATAAGACAGTTTTAAAAGACATAGACTGGCTGAATGGATACAAAAACAAGATACGTATATATGCTGTCTAAAAGAGACCCACTTCAGACCTAGGGATACATACAGACTTAAAGTGAGGGGATGGAAAAAGATATTCCATGCAAATGGAAATCAAAAGAAAACTGGAGTAGCAATTCTCATATCAGACAAAATAGACTTTAAAATAAAGACTATTACAAGAGACAAAGAAGGACACTATATAATGATCAAGGGATCAATCCAAGAAGAAGATATAACAATTATAAATATTTATGCACCCGACACAGGAGCACCTCAATACATAAGACAAATGCTAACAGCCATAAAAGGGGAAATCGACAGTAACACAATCATAGTAGGGGACTTTAGCACCCCACTTTCACCAATAGTCACATCATCCAAAATGATAATAAATAAGGAAACACAAGCTTTAAATGACACATTAAAGAAGATGGACTTAATTGATATTTATAGGACATTCTATCCAAAAACAACAGAATACACTTTCTTCTCAAGTGCTCATGGAATATTCTCCAGGATAGATCATATCTTAGGTCACAAATCAAGCCTTGGTAAATTTAAGAAAATTGAAATCATACCAAGTATCTTTTCTGACCACAGCGCTATGAGACTAGATATCAATTACAGGAAAAAATCTGTAAAAAATACAAATACATGGAGGCTAAACAATACACTACTAAATAACCAAGAGATCACTGAAGAAATCAAAGAGGAAATCAAAAGACACCTAGAAACAAATGACAATGAAAATAAAATGAACAAAACCTATGGGATGCAGCAAAAGCAGTTCTAAGAGGGTAGTTTATACAATCCTACCGCAAGAAACAAGAAACATCTCAAATAAACAACTTAACCTTACACCTAAAGCAATTAGAGAAAGAAGAACAAAACCCTCCAAAGTTAGCAGAAGGCAAGAAATCATAAAGATCAAGTCAGAAACAAATGAAAAAGAAGTGAAGGAAACAATAGCAAAGATAAATAAAACTAAAAGATGGTTCTTTGAAAACATAAACAAAATTGATAAACCATTAGCAAGACTCATCAAGAAAAAAAGGGAGAAGACTCAAATCAATAGAATTAGAAATGAAAAAGAAGTAACAACTGACATGCAGAAATACAAAGGATCATGAGAGATTACTACAAGCAACAATATGCCAATAAAATGCACAACCTGGAAGAAATGAACACATTCTTAGGAAAGTGCAACCTTCTGAGACTGAACCAGGAAGAAATAGAAAATATGAACAGACCAATCACAAGCACTGAAATTGAAACTGTGATGAAAAATCTGCCAACAAACAAAAGCCCAGGACCAGATGGATTCACAGGCGAATTCTATCAAACATTTAGAGAAGAGCTAATACCTATCATTCTCAAACTCTTCCAAACTATAGCAGAGGGAGGAACACTCACAAATACATTCTACGAGGCTAGCGTCACCCTGATACCAAAACCAAAGATGTCACAAAAAAAGGAAACTACAAGCCAATATCACTGATGAACAAACATGCAAAAATACTCAAAAAATACTAGCAAACAGAATCCAAGAGCACATTAAAAGGATCATACACCATGATCAAGTGGGGTTTATCCCAGGAATGCAAGGATTCTTCAATATACGCAAATCAATCAATGTGATACACAATATTAACAAATTGAAGGATAAAAAGCATATGATAATCTCAATAGATGCAAAAAAAGCTTTTGACAAAATTCAATGCCCAATTATGATAAAAACTCTCCAGAAAGTAGGCACAGAGGGAACTTACCTCAACATAATAAAGGCCATATATGACAAACCCACAGCCAACATCATTCTCAATGGTAAAAAACTGAAAACATTTCCACTAAGATCAGGAAGAAGACTAGGTTGGCCACTTTCACCACTATTATTCAGCATAGTTTTGGAAGTTTTAACCACAGCAATCAGAGAAGAAACAGAAATAAAAGGAGCCCAAACGGAAAAGAAGTAAAACTGTCACTGTTTGCAGATGACATGATACTATACATAGAGAATCCTAAAGATGCCACCAGAAAACTACTAGAGCTAATCAATGAATTTGGTAGAGTAGCAGGATACAAAATTATTACACAGAAATCTCTTGCATTCCTATACACTAATGATGAAAAATCTGAAAGAGACATTAAGGAAACACTCCCATTTACCACTGCAACAAAAAGAATAAAATACCGAGGAACAAACCTACCTAAGGAGACAAAAGACCTGTATGCAGAAATGTATAAGACACTGATGAAAGTTATTAAGGATGATACAAACAGATTGAGAGATATACCATGTTCTTGGATTGGAAGAATCAACATTGTGAAAATGACTATACTGCCCAAAGCAATCCCTGTCAAACTACCAATGGCATTTTTCACAGAACTAGAACAAAAAGTTTCACAATGGAAACACAAAAGACCCTAAAGAGCCAAAGCAATCTTGAGAAAGAAAAACAGAGCTGGAGGAATCAGGTCTCGGACTTCAGACTATACTACAAAGCTAAAATAATCAAGATAGCATGGTACTGGCACAAAAACAGAAATATAGATCAATGGAACAGGTTAGAAAGCCCATATATAAGTCCATGCACATAGGGTCACCTTATTTTTGATAAAGGAGGCAAGAATATACAATGGAGAAAAGACAGCCTCTTCAATAAGTCGTGCTGGGAAAACTGGACAGCCACATGTAAAAGAATGAAATTAGAACACTCCCTAACACCATACACAAAAATAAACTCAAAATGGATTAAAGACCTAAATGTAAGGCCAGACACTAAAAACTCTTAGAGGAAAACATAGGCAGAACACTCTCTGATGTAAATCACAGCAAGATCCTTTTTGACCCACCTCCTAGAGAAATGGAAATAAAAACAAAAATAAACAAATGGGACCTAATGAAACTTAAAAGCTTTTGCACAGCAAAGGAAACCATAAACAGGATGAAAAGACAACCCTCAGAATGGGAGAAAATAATTGCAAATGAAGCAACTGACAAAGGATTAATCTCCAAAATTTACAAGCAGCTCATGCAGCTCAATATCAAAGAAGCAAACAACGTAATCCAAAAATGGGCAGAAGACCTAAATAGACATTTCTCCAAAGAAGATATACAGATAGCCAACAAACACAGGAAAGAATGTTCAATATCACTAATCATTAGAGAAATGCAAGTCAAAAGTACAATGAGGTATCACCTCACACCAGTCAGAATGGCCATCATCCAAAAATTTACAAACAATAAATGCTGGAGAGGGTGTGGAGAAAAGGGAACCCTCTAGCACTGTTGGTGGGAGTGTAAATTGATACAGCCACTATGGAAAACTGTATGGAGGTTTCTTAAAAAACTAAAAATAGAACTACTATATGACCCAGCAATCCCACTACTGGGCATATACCCTGAGAAAACCATAATTCAAAAAGAGTCATGTACCACAGTGTTCACTGCACCTCTATTTACAATAGCCAGGACTTGGAAGCAACCTAAGTGTCCATCGACAGATGAATGAATAAAGAAGATGTGGCACATATATACAATGGAATATTACTCAGCCATAAAAAGAAATGAAATTGAGTTATTTGTAGCGAGGTGGATTGACCTGGAGTCTGTCATACAGAGTGAAGGAAGTCAGAAAGAGAAAAACAAATACCGTATGCTAACACATATATATGGAATTTAAAAATAAATGGTTATGAAGAACCTAGGGACAGGATGGGAATAAAGACACAGATGTAGAGAATGGACTTGAGGACACAGGGTGGGGGGAGGGTAAGCTGGGACAAAGTGAGAGAGTGGGATGGACTAATATATACTACCAAATGTAAAATAGATAGCTAGTGGGAAGCAGCCGCATAGCACAGGGAAATCAGCTTGGTGTTTTGTGACCACATAGAGGGGTGGGATAGGGATGGGGGGAGGGAGACGCAAGAGGGAGGAGATATGGGGGTATATGTATATGCATAGCTGACTCACTTTGTTATAAAGCAGAAAGTAACACACCATTGTGAAGCAATTATACTCCAATAAAGATGTTTAAAAACATTTTTTTAAAAAAGCACTGTTTTTTGAAAAGATAAACAGAATTGACAAACTATTAGTTTGACTAAGAAAGAAAATAGAGGGTTCAAATAAATCAAATCAGAAATAAAAGAGACAGTACAACTGATGGCACAGACAAAAAACGTTCCATAAAAGATTACTATGAACAATTATACACCAACAAACAGGACAACATAGAAGAAATGTTTACATTCCTAGAAACATACAACCCACTAAAACTGAATCATAGACAAATAGAAAATCTAAATAGACCTATAAATGGTAAGATGATTGAATGAGTAATTTATAAAAATCTCCCAACAAAGTAAAGCCCAGGACCAGTTGGCTTCACTGGTGAATTCTACCAAACATTTAAAGAAGAATTAATGTCAATCCTTTCTAAAGTGTACAAAAACATTGAAAAGGAAAAAATACTTCCAACCTCATTTTAGAAGGTCAGAGTTACAATAATAACAAAACCAGAGAAGATGCTACAAAAAAAAAAAATCACAAAACACTAAAAGAAAAGAAAATTATGGGCAATATCCCTGATGAACATAGATGCAAAAATCCTCAACAAAATACCAGCAAACTAAATTGAACAGCACATTAAAAAGATCATACATCGTGACCAAGTGAGGTTTATCCATGAGATGCAAAGATGGTTCAACAGACCCAAGTCAGTTAATGTGATGGACCATTTTAACAGAATAAAGGATATAAATCATATGGTCATCTCAACAGATATGTAAAAAAAAAAAATTTAACAAAATTCAGCAACCTTTCATGATAAATCTCTCAACAAATTAGGTATAGAAGAAATATACCTCAACATAACAAATGTTGTATATAGCAAGCTCACAGCTAACATCATACTCAATGGTGAAATGCTAAAATTTTCCTCTAACATTAGGAAGAAGACAAGGATACACACTGTAGTCACTCCTATTCAACACAGTACTAGAAGTCCTTATCGGAGTACTTAGGCAAGGAAAAGATATAAAAGGCATTCAAATTAGAAAATAAGTTAAATTTCTATTTGCAGACGACTGTATCTTATATATAGAAAACCTTAAAGACTCCACACAAACAAAACAAAACAAAACAAAACACAACTGTTCAGTTGTGTTCAGTTGTTCAGAAACAAATTCAGTATAGTAACAGGATACAAAATCAACATACAAAAATCAGTTGCAGGGAGGATTAACCAAGATGGCGGAGTAGAAGGACATGCTCTCACTCCCTCTTGCGAGAGCAGCAGAATCACAACTGGCTGCTGGACAATCATTGACAGGAAGACCCTGGACTTCACCAAGGAGGATACCCCACGTCCAAGGACAGAAGAGAAGCCACAGTGAGACGGTAGGAGGGGCACAATCAGAGTAAAATCAAATCCCATAACTGCTGGGTGGGTGACTCACAGACTGGCGAACACTTATACCACAGAAGTCCACCCACTGGAGTGAAGGTTCTGAGCCCCACGTCAGGCTTCCCAACCTGGGGGTCCGGCAACGGGAGGAGGAATTCCTAGAGAATCAGACTTTGAAGTCTAGTGGGAATTGATTGCAGGACTGTGACAGGACTGGGGGAAACAGAGACCCCACTCTTGGAGGGCACACACAAAGTAGTGTGCGCATCGGGACCCAGGGGAAGGAGCAGTGACCCTGGGGGAGACTGAACCAGACCTACCTGCTGGTGTTGGGGGTCTCCTGGTCTCCTGCAGAGGCGGGGGGTGGCTCTGTTTCACCGTGGGGATAAGGACACTGGCAGCGGAGGTTCTGGGAAGTGCTCCTTGGCGTGAGCCCTCCCAGAGTCTGCCATTAACCCCACCAAAGAGCCCAGGTAGGCTCCAGTGTTGGGTTGCCTCAGGCAAAACAACCAACAGGGAGGGAACCCAGCCCCACCCATCAAGAGTCAAGTGGATTAAAGTTTTACTGAGCTCTGACTGCCACAGCAACAGTCAGCTCTACCCACCACCAGAGCCTCCCATCAAGCCTCTTAGATAGCCTCAATCACCAGAGGGCAGACAGCAGAAGCAAGAAAAACTACAATCCTGCAGCCTGTGGACCAAAAACCACAGTTATAGAAAGATAGACAAGATGAAAAGGCAGAGGGCTATGTACCAGATGAAGGAACAAGAAAAAAAACCCAGAAAAACAACTAAATGAAGTGGAGATAGGCAACCTTCCAGAAAAAGAATTCAGAATAATGATAGTGAAGATGATCCAGGACCTCGGAATAAGAATGGAGGCAAAGATTGAGAAGATGCAAGAAATGATTAACAAAGACCTAGAAGAATTAAAGAACAAACAAACAGAGATGACCAATACAATAACTGAAATGAAAACTACACTAGAAGGAATCAATAGCAGAATAACTGAGGCAGAAGAACAGATAAGTGACCTGGAAGACAGAATGGTGGAATTCACTGCTGCGGAACAGACTAAAGAAAAAAGAATGAAAAGAAATGAAGACAGCCTAAGAGACCTCTGGGACAACATTAAATGCAACAACATTCGCATTATAGGGGTCCCAGAAGGAGAAGAGAGAGAGAAAGGACCAGAGAAAATATTTGAAGAGATTATAGTCGAAAACTTCCCTAACATGGGAAAGGAAATAGCCACCCAAGTCCAGAAAGTGCAGAGAGTCCCATACAGGATAAACCCAAGGAGAAACACACCGAGACACATAGTAATCAAAGTGGCAAAAATTAAAGACAAAGAAAAATTATTAAAAGCAGCAAGGGAAAAACGACAAATAACATACAAGGGAACTCCCATAAGGTTAACAGCTGACTTCTCAGCAGAAACTCTGCAAGCCAGAAGGGAGTGGCATGATATACTTAAAGTGATGAAAGGGAAGAACCTACAACCAAGATTACTCTACCCGGCAAGGATCTCATTTAGATTTGATGGAGCAATCAAAAGCTTTACAGACAAGCAAAAGCTAAGAGAATTCAGCACCACCAAACCAGCTCTACAACAAATGCTAAAGGAACTTCTCTAAGTGGGAAACACAAGAGAAGAAAAGGACCTACAAAAACAAACCCAAAACAATTAAGAAAATGGTCATAGGAACATACATATCGATAATTACCTTAAATGTGAATGGATTAAATGCCCCAACCAAAAGACATAGACTGGCTGAATGGATACAAAAACAAGACCCATATATATGCTGTCTACAAGAGACCCACTTTAGACCTAGGGACACATACAGACTGAAAGTGAGGGGATGGAAAAAGATATTCCATGCAAATGGAAATCAAAAGAAAGCTGGAGTAGCTATACTCATATCAGATAAAATAGACTTTAAAATAAAGAATGTTACAAGAGACAAGGAAGGACACTACATGATGATCCAGGGATCAATCCAAGAAGAAGATATAACAATTATAAATATATATGCACCCAACATAGGAGCACCTCAATACATAAGGCAACTGCTAACAGCTATAAAAGAGGAAATCGACAGTAACACAATAATAGTGGGGGACTTTAACACCTCACTTACACCAATGGACAGATCATTTTTAAGTCTTTTGTCATTTACAGACAGTTCTGGGTGTACTCTGATGCTTTTGCAAATATGTTCCTATAAAAGGGTTTCATCTTCAAGAAATTCATGGAAAAGACTCTGACAAGTACAGGTTTCTGGTAACTGACTGTACTGCTGAACTGAATGAATAAGCATTTTCAGAACTCTAATGAAAAACTGATGAACTCATAAAAGTGCTAACAAAAGATCAAGATGAAAAAAAAATTAATTACATGGGACTGAGTGAACTGATGAGGATGAGTATAATTTTTGTGGCTTTCTGTCTGAATTAAAAAAAAAAAAAATCCCACAAGGACTCAGAGGCAAAGAATATACAAATCAATTTTCACTGCAAAGTAAAGGAGCTGTTACAGTGGAGGATTACTGGACTGAATGTCAATATTATGACATAGTATGAGTGTGTTTCATGTTTGGTGATTGCAATCATTGTTGCTTTTGTTGTGGTCATCCATGTACAATGCTTGGTGTCAGTCTATTTATCTCTTGTAAAAATAAAATACAGTGTGTGTGTGTGAAAAAAAAATCATTTGCATTTCTATACACTGACAGTGAACTATCTGAAAGAGAAATTAAGAAAATAATGCCATTTACAATAAAATCAAAAAGAAATTCAAAGCATGGACTCTACAGGAACTGAGTATTTCTTTTGCTACCAAAATCTTCTGCATTATGCATCTTAAAAGCATATGTAATCTAAATGGTTATGTAATTCCAAAGGACTTTAATATTTTAAAGAAAATTTCTACATGCATTTATTTGATATAAAGTCAAGTAACTATGATAATTCTGAGTCCTTATGATAATGATGTATTTATACATGGTTGTTGATAATTATTTTCCTTAATTTTTTTTACTTATTTCTATGCAAGTTATTTTAAAAGTCTTCTATATGTCCTTTAATAGTGATTAACAATGTATAATTTATATATTATTTTTAGAAAATCATAAAAAGAATTCAAGGTATATTTACTCATTGGGAAAATATTTAATACCATATATATGTCAGTATATATATTATAAAAATTAATAAACAGAAAGCTCAATTATATAGAGTTGGGAGACCAGAACAGGGAATTCTCATACCCTGCCATAATAGAAGAGCCCAACAGGAAGAAAAAAGTCTCCTCTTCTTTCCTGGCAAAGAATCAGCCAATGAAAAGCCATAAACTATTTGTTTGCTACAGCCCTCCTAACTTCCTTTTTTTCTCTATAAAAGTGTTCTCCGGGACTTCCCTGGTGGTGCAGTGGTTAAGAATTTGCCTGCTAATGCAGGGGACACGGGTTCGATCCCTGGTTCAGGAAGATCCCACATGCCGTAGAGCAACTAAGCCCATGCACCACAACTACTGAGCCTGCGCTCTAGAGCTTGTGAGCCACAACTACTGAAGCCCGTGCGCCTAGAGCCCATGCTCCACAACAAGAGAAGCCGCCTCAGTGAGAAGCCTGCGCACCGCAATGAAGAGTAGCCCCTGCTCGCCGCAACTAGAGAAAGCCTGCGTGCAGCAAGAAAGGCCCAACGCAGCCAAAAATAAATAAATAAAAATAAAATTTTAAAAAAGAAAAATAAAGTGTTCTCCTAGCTTGCTGCTTGAGAACTTGCACATGACTCGCCATGGTTGCAGACCCCAAATGGCAATTCTCTGCTTATCCCGAATAAACCCACCTTTGCCAGAGAAATAACTGGCAGTCTATTCATTTCAGGTCGATAATGTATAAATACAAAGTATATTTGTTATAAATTAGTCATGAATTGTGGTTCTTTATATCCTGATAAAACTAGAAAGATCTAGTCTTTAAGACTAAAAAAAAAAAAGCTACTCCTCTTTTTAATTATGCAGGTAAAAAATTGTCCGAAAATTCTTTTTATCACAAAATTTAAACAGGTTGTATTATAATTATTTACATGTATGTTGTCATGATTATCATATAAGCTTATCAAGAAAATTCATTTTCTTTAATTCTCCCCAAACCACCATACATAGTATTACTATAGTGATTTTTCCAAAATACAAATTTAGCAGTGTTCCTAATAAGATTAAAACTCTTGTTTAGTGCCTTGTTTAATTCAATGCCTCCATAGTGTGTAGTGGATAAAGCTTAAATTCCCTGTGGGGAAAGGCCTACTGATTATTTCTTCTTTTTGTTGTGATGTTCAAATATATTCACACAATAAAACAAATGCTATATATTTTGTGCACAGAATTTTGTTTAGCCAAGGACTACTAGACACACTGAAGTAAGTAAATACTTTCTGACACATGAAAGAATCTATGAATGGAGGAGAAAGCAGATATGTTTCCCTTGAGGAATATACAATGTATAAAAATAGTATAAATATACTTTTCCTTCTTTACTGCATATAAACAGTTAAAAGTAGCAAGGGGAGAGTGTTATCTCTCTATTTTTGTGAATATACCTAGACTTGAAATCAAGTTTTTATACTTCCTAGCCTTGGAAACTTGGGCAACACCCATAGATTCTGTCAGCCTATTTTCTCACCTTAAGATATGAATAATAAAAGTATGTATTTCCCAGGTAGTTGATTAAAGGCAGTAAGATATGTAAATTTATTGACATAGTGCCTGGCACATTATGTGCATTCAAAAATGCCAACTATTATTATGATTTTCATTTTGCTATATGTGAACATTATATATAATTTCAGTTCTAGCTCTTCAATGGAAAAGTAACTCATGTGCAGAAATAAACACCTGTCTACAAATGTACAATAACCCAATCAAACTGAGATCAAACTTTTCAAATATTTTAAAACTTTATGAATATTGTACTTAACTTGAGTGAGCTTGAAAAATTAATAATGATAAGTAAGAAATAAGCATGGTTGCTAATTGTTGCTATTTGCCAAATTGTGCGAACTCATATTGTTATAGTGCTTTAAAGTTTAAAGTTTAGTGTCATACTCAGCTCAAGGCAGGGTGGATGGGGTGGATATTTTCTCATTTTAAAACTGACGAAATTGGGACAAAAAGAAGTTATATTACTTTCTAAGTTCACAGAGATAGAAACTGGTTCTTTCTATAATAGAATATTGTTAAACAATCTTAGAAAAATAGAATTAAAAATATCAGAAGGTAACTTTGAAAAGAAATAAAGAAAAATGAATAGTCATATAATATCTACTAAATATATTCATTCAAAAATATTTATCAAAGCCTGGACACTTTCCCACAGACTCAGCTCTCTCTGTAAACAACATAGACAGGGCTTCTTTCCTCTCTGAGCTTACAGTAGTGCAGGAGATAGAAAATAAAACAAAACATAAATTGATTCTGCATGTGATAGGTTTAAACAAAGCAGCAAACAGGTTGCCAAGAGAAAAGCAGCACAGTTGTGGTGAGTGGAAGTTACTCTAGAAAGGACTATAAGGGAATGTGACCTGCTAGAGGTGAAATTTAAGCTAAGATATGAAGGATGAGAAGGTGACAAAGAAGGACAAGCAAGGAGAACATTTCAGACAAGGACAGACAGTTATGACAAGTGCTTTGTGTTGGGATATATACTGGCCAGATCTGAACAACTGAAAGCCTGTTAGCATGGCTGGAACATAATGAGACTGGAGAGAGGGGCCCAGGTTGAGCCTGGGGGAGCAGGTTGGAGGTGTAGCAGGTCAATAACAGTGAGAAATTTAGATTCTATTTTCAATTTGATGGAGGCCAGTTAATGTTTTTAAACAGGACAATGGCATGATCTCGTTTACATTATAAATGGTCATTTTTTAAATTATAGTTGCGTTACAATGTTGTGTTAGTTTCTGCTGTACAATGAAGTGAATCAGCTATATGTATGCATAGATCCCCTCCCTCTTTTGAAGAGAAGCTACTTGAGCTATAAAAGAATGTTAGGGCTTCCCTGGTGGCGCAGTGGTTGAGAATCTGCCTGCTAATGCAGGGGACACGGGTTCGAGCCCTGGTCTGGGAAGATCCCACATGCCACGGAGCAGCTGGGCCCGTGAGCCACAACTACTGAGCCTGCGCGTCTGGAGCCTGTGCCCCGCAACGGGAGGGGCCGCGATAGTGAAAGGCCCGCGCACCGCGATGAAGAGCGGTCCCCGCACCGCGATGAAGAGTGGCCCCCACTTGCCGCAACTAGAGAAAGCCCTCGCACGAACCGAAGACCCAACACAGGCAAAAAAAAATAAAAATAAAATAAATAAATAAAAGAATGTTAGCAGGGAAATTAATTTAGGAGGTTTTTGTAGTTATTTGAGGGTTAGATTCTTATCTGGCCTGGACTGGGATTGGGGGTGAGGTGAGATACAGTGCAAAGAAGTAAATAAAATAGACATATATTTAGGAGGAAAAATTAACAGACTATCTCCATGGATTGGAGTTATGGAATGAGGAAAGGGGAAGGATGAATGATGACTACTATTTTTTAAAATATGAAGATAATGCCATTTATTGATTGGGGCAGATGGTAAAAAAACAGATTCATGGCATGAAGAGGACTTAAACTGAGATGGCAAAGGCCATATATAATTTATCATCTAAACAGGCATACTTTTGAGAGTGATAGAAGGGGCTTTCAATAATTACTGCAGGACAATTGGCACAAACTAGGATTGACATCCTAGAGATAAGTAATATAAATAGGTGAAAAGAAAGAATAATAGCCAATAATGATGAAGCACTTCATGCCAAGATCATACTTTATTTAAATATTCATTGATATATTTCTCCCTAAATCTCATTGTTTTTATAGACATTTTGCAGATGAGAATACTGGGGGAGAGAAATAAAGTAACTTGCACAGGTCACAAAGCTAGTGAAGCTATCTCCAGCAGCCCATCTCTGGCCCCTGAACTCTTAACCAGTAAATATTATGGCCCCTCACAGGAATTATTTTTATCATAACGTGTTGCTTCTTATTTAAAAATGAAAATTACCCTCCTTTGTGTGTAGAAAATACACACAAAGAATATGGTCTGCACATTCTGAGGTGTGCTTCTAAGCATTGGATATCATAACAAAGAGCAAAATGTAATCCTTACAAATGATCTTGTTTTACATCTAAGGATAGACACCTGGCTTGACGAAACCATAAGTCTGACATAAGAAAATCATTAATATGTCAGTAAATATTTTGTTTTAAAAAAATCTCAAGGGCACCTTCCAACCCCCCAAATTATTCAAATTCTACTGGACATATTTTTTCATATCTTTTGAACCTCTAATCTTAGGTCGCCCTAACAATCCTCCTACTCACATTTGTAGGCAGCAAATGTGGTTTTCAGTACCAGAAAAACCTCTTAGAGTTCTTAATCAAGAGAAATGGTTCTTTGGTATTGTTTTACTACTTGTAATGAATTGATTTAATTAAGATTGCAGTAGTTATAAGCAATGGAAACTGACTCTGCGCAACTTAATTAAAAAGGGACTTTATTGGAAAAATAGCCTGGCTATTCACAGAATCCCAGGCACAGCTAAGAAAATACACTCCAGCTGGATGAGTAGAAATGATGATTAGCTGAAGGAACCAGGAGCAGGGGGTGGGAGACCTTCTCCCTTCAGTGCTGCCTTTATCGAAGCTCAATTCTAATTATTTCCAGTTTCTAGGTCTCTCCATTCAAGGTTTAAAATTCTCAGGAGAGATGATCTAATGGCCTGGCTTTGGTCTAACCCTGGATCATTCAGCTAGGGCTGGAAATGTAAGACTCCAAAAAGGGCCTAAGTCTTTGAACTGTCCTGTTCAGGGGATGGGGAGTTTCTATAGGCCAGAAGTTCAAACCAATGGGCATCTCCTACATTCTACCATATAGATGTTGTTCACACATGCACACACACACACACACACACACACACACACACACACACAAATCCCATGTTATTCTCCTCTATCCAAAATGTACCTGCCTAACACAATCCAGCCATACTACACAGGCCCTCTTCTTCCCCAGAGGAGGTAACTGGAAGTCAACAGCCACCTAATCTATTTAGAGATGACATAATGCATCCTTAAAGTGTCCAGTAGAGCCAATTGTCCTCAAATTCCATTGCAACATTCAAAAACTTTAGAAATGAAAATTTAACACCTTTCCTATATTATATAATAAAAAAAGAAGAAATGCATAAAATACATATTCTTTTATTCAAAATTTTAAAAATGGGAAAATTATTCCATTGAGCAAACAAGAAACATTTTGGTCCTAATATTTGCAAGTGTCACAAAACTCTAAGAGCATATATCTCTTCTCTTCTCAATTTCTTTGCCTTCAGTTCTTATTCTAGCTGACTGGGGTAGAAGCATTTCTCTTTTGGGGATTCCTTTCTAAGACCACTAGCTAAGTGTATAGCATCAGAATAAGAATTAAAGTTTATGGACTAATAAGTGTGATGCTAAGAAATGTTACTACATGGATTCTGGTCCCTATATTTTGATTAAGGGACATTTTTTCAGAGAATATTCTGAATCCTGAAAACTACCTGCCAATCCTCACAAGGTGTGGTTTGCTTTTAACTGACCATTTAGCTGAATTTTCAATATGTCATTCTATTGTTATATAAGGTCAGATGCTTCTGGATTAAATGTGGTTGGTAAGAATAGTGGGTACTTATGTAGCTGGTTCCTCATTTTTTTTACAGTCACATATCTTGGTCAATTTTAGGGATGGGAGCTCTGTGCTATTAAAACTGCAATTTTCCTTCATCTCTAAAATTATGATCAATATTTTTCACCCATTTAATAAGTACTTAATTTTTTGATAAGTATACATGATCACAGGCATTTACTGAATAGATTATCCTGACCATAAGATTGTTGATATTAATGATAATCTTCAAAAATATTCTGAATCAATCAAAAATATTTATAGTCTCTGGGTTTTTCTGAGAAGTCCATTTCCAGAGCTGACTCTTAATTTTTAATTTGAACTATCTCACTAACAGGTCATTCATATTTAACAACTGTTATCCTGAATGTCATGTAGTTCTTGCATTAGGGCCTACCCATGCAGGAAAACTGGACTATGATAAGTACCTCCGGAAGTTCTGACCGCTTGAAGAAAGTCCTTGTGAGTGAAAGCAAGGCAACTACATACTACATGTAGACACCAGTGAAATATGAACCTTGAATATTTACTGTGTCTCTAATCTCCTGCATTTCTGCACCACTGTAATTAGTACACTGTGGCACAGAGAAAACATACTTCCATTTTTTTTAAACTTTGAGTCATTATTTTGTTTTCATATCATCTTCAATGCCATATGGTAAGCAAATCTGTAAAATAACAAAAATACAGATCCCCATACTCTTCTGTCACTCCTTTGTAATTAGCAATGAACTACGTAGAGTACCAGGTATCTGGGACTTCATTTGGCTTGTGTGGCAGAGCATAAGCAGCTTGCCCCACTGATGGAGAATTTCAGAGCTCAGTCCCTGTTAACTCACTCAGAAAACACAGCTGTGCATGTTACCTCTGAATGCCCGGCTCAAAAAAGATGCATTTTTAAGTCACTGCCCTCACTGGAATTCAGTGTTACATGATAAAAGCAAACAACTACCAGGATTGCCAGGAAGAAAAATATTACACTACCTTATATAAAGCAAATCTTTGGGCCTTGAATCTCTACTCACTTGAAGATCACTCTGACACAGGGTTTCCATACAGATTTCCTCACTTATGATGTATATATTGCTTTATGAAAAATGATATTATTTTTTACATAGAAATGATTTTTTTAATTTAATAGTTTTAAATGCTAAAATATTTTTAGGGGAAAATTCATTTTGTTAACACTATAACAAAAATAAAGAAATTCAGGATAATAGTTATCTCTGGAGAAAAGTAGATAAGTTTGGGGTGGAATATACAGGAATCTTAAAAGTCTTAGGACTTTTATTCCATAAACTGAATTATGGATACACAGGGCTCTATTTTATTATTAATATTTATGATTATTTTTAATATTTTAGATTGTTCTTTAAATTATGTAGACATAGTGTATGTGCAATAATGTTTACCACTTTTTTTCTTTTCGATTTTCTTTGCTTTGCCAGTCTGGATTTTTGCCATTTCAGAAGTGTGAAATTTTTATACAGTCAATTCTGTTAGTCTTTTCATTTATAGCTCCTGACCTACTCGGTTAAGAAGATCTTCTGTACCACAAGATTATAAAAATATTCTCTTTTATTTTCTTCTACCAGTTATACAATGTTTTGTTGTTGTTTTTTTTAAAGTCTTTATTTCTTTTTAGAGCAGATAAAAAAGTTCACAGCAAAACGGAGAGAAACATACTGAGATTTTTCATATACCTCCTGCCCCCACAGATGCATAGCCAGCATCCCTTTTCCGAATGGTACATTTTTATCAAGTATGAACCTACATTGACACACAAAGTCCATAGTTTACATTAGGGTTCACTCTTGCCTTTGTATAGTCTGAGTTTGGACAAATGTATAATGCCATGTTTTTATCACTGTACTAACATACATGGTATATTTTCACTGCTCTGTGCTCCACCTATTCATGCTCCTCCCCACCCCTCAGCAGCTAGTATTTTTTTTTTTTTTAATTTTTATTTATTTATTTATTTATTTTTGGCTGTGTTGGGTCTTCGTTTCTGTGCGAGGGCTTTCTCCAGTTGCGGCGAGCGGGGGCCACTCTTCATCGCGGTGCGCGGGCCTCTCACTGTCGCGGCCTCTCTTGTTGCGGAGCACAGGCTCCAGATGCGCAGGCTCAGTAGTTGTGGCTCACGGGCCTAGTTGCTCCGCGGCATGTGGGATCTTCCCAGACCAGGGCTCGAACCCGTGTCCCCTGCATTGGCAGGCAGATTCTCAACCACTGCGCCACCAGGGAAGCCCAGCAGCTAGTATTTTTTAACCATTTTCATCATTACTTTTTTGAACTAACTTTGGCCCAGTAAATATTAGGCAATGATTATAAAAATAAACATTAAAACACTGTTAAGTGTTTGAAGTTGAATTATCCCTTATCATTAAAAATTTCTTTTAAAGTATATATGACATATTGAATTAAATTCAGCCTTGTTTTCAAAAATATGGCAAATATCTCTTGCCTCTCTTTGGTGTTTGTGCCTCCCTTTGTCATGTCAGTAACAAAATGTACACTAGACAGACATTATTCTTAACCACACAGGGCTTCTTCTTTGCGCAATTTTACTTCATGTTCAGAAAACAATGTGAATGGTGGTGCCTTGAGTTATGCTAAATGAAATTTATTAACATCTGTATCCTCTATTACGCAAATGATACATTTAGAGAGAAAAAAAAAACCCATAAGGGTGAAACTAGAGAAAGGGCTAGCTATCTACTTAAGTAAGAGGGATTATTTTTATTTGACAGGACCCATAATTCTAGCTTCTCTTTAGGTACGCTTTCTCAGTCTGTGAATTTTGCCTGATATCAAAGCTTACTAAAGTAGATTAAGAGTCGTGGCACCTATTCTATACCCGTAAACCATCAATACTTTACTGTGCATTCTACATTCAGTTCAGGAGACATTAATTTGAGCTTAATATGTCTTCCATGATTTGCTATGATGAAAACTGAGAATACAATGAATAATAACATAGACCCTGCCTTCAATTTGTTAATAATTGATGAAAAGACAAATATGGGAACCTAATTATCATGTCATATGATGAAGTCAATAATGGAAAGACATGTAAAAGGGATGTATGAGGTAAGGGACTTGGACTTCGCATCCTCCAGAATTGTGAGAAATAAATGTCTGTTGTTTAAGCCATCCAGTCTATGGTATTGTGTTATAGCTGCCTGAGTAGACTAAGACAGCTCATATCATCAAAATAATTGTGGAAGCTACGATAACTCTCTGTGAAGAAATTGCTATTTTCCTTCCCTAACTATAAAAAAAAAAAAAAAAAAAATCAAAGATGGCTATACTGCCAAAGAAAATTTTGTTGTTGATGAGACAGAATTGTTTTGGAAGCAGTACTCTCTGGTAGGTTTATCTTTCAGGAGAAGGTAACCATCTTCATAAAGTTATGAAGTCTTCTAGCTGACTGACACTACTTATCCAGGTACTTGTGCTACTAATGTTATGTTAAACCTAAATTGGTCTATAATATATTTTGAAAAATACATTTACTCAAAGGAATGACCAAAGGAAAATTGCAAGTTGTTTGTAAATTCTCAATGCCTACTTGACAAGGGAGGGTCTTTGAGAATTATGTACAATCTTATCTCTGACCTTTAATTTTAAAAAAATCTTGCAAACAAAGCTCTAAACATTTTTGACCTCTTAACATTCAGCCAGGAATGTGGAATGCAGCCCTACCATCCACATGATTATCTACCCTGCAAATATGACATTGCATTTGTAACCCATGGACCATATGTTTATTATCCATGAGGTTATCACAGTTATCAAAATTTATTATTCTCAATAATTTATGCAAAACAAGGTCCAGGGTGCAGACGTCAAACAAGAATCTTTACTAAAATTTTTTGGAAACATTTTGACAGATAACAAAGGCTTTAGAATTTACCAACCAGGTATGGCAAAAAAAAATATTTCTACATCAACACCAAGAGATATAATAAAAAACTAACTCCACAATTTGTGGTTGATTTAAAAGGTTTTGTAAAGGTGGTTGAGGACAGAGTGAAAATTATTGTTCCTGAAGAGGGATGTTAACTTTGAAGAAGTTGATGAAAACGATGCTAGATAGCTCTTGAAATCTCATGCAGGGAAATTAATAATCACACTTGTTCAGGAAGGTATATGATACTCATTTGAAGAAGATGGAGATGATGACAACTTTAAGAGTCACACAGTCAAATCACAGGTGCCATATTCGTACTTTGAAGGAATATATGGGTCATACAAATATAATGGTAAACAATACCCTTCAATGTGTCAGCTAAATAACGAAAAGTTCTCTTTTAAATATTGTATGATGTCTCTTACCATGATAGTTCAGATTTTCCAGGAAGCAGACACCAGGGAATAATTAAAATGGAAACAGATTTATTGAAACACCTATGAAAGTAAAGGGACAAGGATGATTAGATGGTTATTACCTTGAGACCACAATGCAGGTCTGATATGTGTGATGAGGAGGAGAAAGGAACAGAAGAAAGATTGTGTAGGAAGAATATCAGACTCTGAGAAAGGTCTGGGCAGCTGATGGGGAGAGGAGACCCAGAGCAGAGATTTTCTGTTGGAGGCATTAGATGTGGGTCAGAAATGGCTGACTCTGGTAAGTACCCTTGCTGTGCACACTCATGGGTGAGAAGCAGCATGAAAATTGCTGTTCTGATATCTCCATAGCAGTAACATATATAGGGGAACTATGTCAATTCTTCTGGGTTTGATATTTACTTAAGGTTTCTCCTCCATCACCTACCTCCTCTGCATGTCACTTTCAGCAATCCATCCACTGACTGCTTCAACATTCCTTGTCTCTTTCTACCACATTTTTCTTCACTATCAATCTCAACTAATAATGGTTCAATAGAGGAAATTGCTTTCAATTTTATTTTCTGAATCCTGTCAATAAATTTATTTATTGTTATGTTTTATTTATGGTATTTATTTTAAACGTAAATTTTATGTTACAGCATCATGTGTAAGTTGTAGTATTTTGAATGCAAATTTTAATGACCATATTAATTATTCAGTGATCAGAAAGCAATATTTTAAGTTCTTTGTCTTATTTCGATAGTTTGATAGATATATAGATATTTTTAATGAAAAAAATTAATTTGGTATTTTGGACTTACATGGGAAATTGTCAGGAAAAAAAAATGCTGTTATTATTTGTTTAAAGGTCTTAGGCAACTTGGAGTATCTCTTAAGTTTTAGGGACTTTTGACTTCAGGATATATTTCAAACTCCTGAACATCTCATCTTAAAGCCTATATCCACTTCTCCAATTAACCTGATTTACTATTTCATATCTCATATTTTATCCCGTAGTAATACTGAAGAGCTTGCAGTTACCCGAATGCCTTATTATACTTCAGATTTGCATTTCTTTAGTTATGCTGGTCTCCATGACTAGAGTGCTCCCATTAGCCTCCATCTTCCTCAACCTGGTTAAATCACACACATACTCAAACCCTTGGCTTAACTATCATTTCTCCTAGTTGGCTGCACATTCTCCTCTGTTCTTCATGCTCCAGGGATGTCCGCTACATATTTATCTTATTCCTTGGCTTTGGAAGTCAAGAACAAAGACTTATGTTCTAAAGAAGACAAAGACTGAATCAAAAAGGTAGATGTGCCACATCAGAAAAAAAATCAAACTTTTTTTTGAGAAGAGAAGTTTAATTATAAAATAAATTCTGCTCACAAAAATCACTCTTATTGTGTTACAGTTCTACAAATAGCTTATGTAACTACAAAACGTGCTGTAACTAATGTTCTCTTTTCAATCTAAAGTACTTATCAAATGAATTAGAGTTTATGAATCAACGCATTTATATTTCTTTCATGATAACATGACCAAACATTACTGCATGATTTGCAACTAAAGTTCATTTTTCTCTAAAAGGATTAATTACATAATCTTTTTCCCTGTAACTGATATATAAGTTAATGATGTGAACCTCCACAGTAATATTTCTAAATTAAAAGAGTCACTTGGGGATAATTGAATGCTTTTAAACTAATATTTGAGGATGATTCTACCAATTCATATGAAATCTCTGCTGTCTATTACAATTGTTGATGAAAAAAGAAAAAATTATTAAAATGGCTTACTATAAAATTTAATGTATGTTTTTATATATATGGTGTCTCCAAATGTGTAATTACAAAAGAAATTACACTTGTATTTTTCAAATCACCTACTTTTATTTTATGTATTTAATCTGCTTATCTCAATTTTTGGATAAGGTGGCAATGAATCTGACAAGGTGGATACTGGGACTTAATTAATCAGGCAATATGAGATGCCCTGAAGCTGTTGTATACATGTCAGAATTGGCAAAATATCCACTTTCTACAAGCAAGAAAAAGTTGTATTTCACAGTTATGATGCAATTACACTGTTATTTCACAGCTGTCAAAAAGCATAGTCGTGAAATGTGACTTTTTAAAGTATGTACTTAAAAAACTTTTTCAACATTTTAACTAAGAATATTTCAGAGATCCTACAAATATTATAACTAGAAGCACCTTAAAGAGGAAATTAGCCAATAAAATCTTTTATATGACTTTCAACAGAATAAAAAATTCTGTATTCTAGATTCAGTGGGTATTACACAGCCTTATGTGTATGTATGTATATAAAACAAAGCATATAAAGCAAGCTTACAAATTTATAGATATGCAGTCTAACAAAGAAAAAAAACCAATGATCAATTGAAAAAGGAAATAAATTTAAAACATAGTAAGGAATGTTTATTTTTTAAACCTTCTTTCATAACCGTCGCCCATAGTTTAGACGTAAAGTGAAAGACATATAGCAATACAACATAAAAAGACACATGAAGAGATTGGTGCAAAGGGATAAATGAGTACAATAATGAATAGAAATCAAACTGACTTTAGTACACAAAATGTATGCCACAACATCCTCTCTAATTGCTAAAAGTCAACTGCAAGTTAAGCTTTGAACGTCCTAATAGACAACAGAGAGAAGAATAATTAGATCAAATATTTACATTGCCCATGATGTAAAATCTAGACCAGATTGTTAGAAGCCAGGCAATATTTCCTAAATTCTCACAGAAACAATTCCAGTGGGTTATTATGTTAGGCATTCTGTAATGGGTGGATTAATCTTCTAGAGCATACCTAAAAGGGCACTGTTGTGGTAAGCATCCTCTAAGATGGAATCAAAGTAAAAAGGGAGTAACAAAAAACATAAAAGAAGGGAGTCTAAAATCTTCCTGTTTTACCACCTTCAAAAGTATCCAATTTGTGAAAGAACTATTTACATATAATAATAATAATAAATTAATGTGCAACATTTATAAAAGTATCAATAGATGAGGTGTTTATAATGGACTAGTGCAATTTAGTCCACAAACAATTCCTTTTTCTAAGTCTAGTTCTGAACAGATATCACTGAAAACTTTGTCATCTTGCACCATTTCCTTGAGAAGATAAGGAGAACTAACAGTGGAAAAAGAGTACTAAAGCCCAATTTCTTGTCTCGTCTCATGTTTTCCTAAGAAGCCCAGCTTTGCATTTCTTAAGAGGAAATTAGCTTGACATTTCTGAGTGTTGAAGGGATGTTCAATAAACTTACATTAGGATTTGGAAGAAAAAAGTAGACTCCGTTTTAAACAGAAATGGAGCATCATAGACCAAACCATGTTTCAAAGAACACTAATCCTGTGAGATATGCAGTTGTGAGACATGAAAAACTGGAGAATCACATGTCACATTATCAAATCCATGGCTCTGTGAAATTACTGGAGGAATGAAATTTTAGTATTTTTCCAAATGTATCAATATATAACCTCAGTATTTTTTTAAAATCCATGCAAAACACTATCGTTAAAACTAGAATAGATCAGACTCAGTGTGGTTAGAGAGAAACACAGCTGGAGAATGAATAAACATAAAAAATAGTGAATGATAAAATACACTATTGAGAGAGATTCTTGCACAATTCTAGAAGTATAAAATACACCTGAAATATTTTATTTAGCTTGATCTTTTAAGCCATTTTCCAGTAAGAAACTTGTAAAATGTTTACGAAATTCTGGCTAGTTATATCATTTAAACTCATAGTCCTTATGTACTTCACGAATAAAGATATGCACAAAATACCTTAGCTGGTAATAATGTAGACCCGAAACTAGTATTCACAGAGGACTAGAGTAACAATTTGATATAATTTAAAGTAGAGTATCAGTGTTTGTTACTACCAGCTTGGGAGACTTAGGTGCCTGATTAATAATTTCTAGGTCTAGTCTTAAGAACTCCTGCTGTACTTGAAACAAATTGCTACATTTCATTTACATTTGGGACTGTTGAGTAGATATCTGTCCTTTGCAAAAGAATGATTCTTAATTACAAAAATCCATAATTTATTAGAACATTTCTTAAAATAAAACGTTTGTTAAAAGTAAAAGCAGCATAAATATATTAAACAACTATAAACATAGATAACTATTGAATTAAAATTCTTGTAACAATGAGAGCAAGAAGAATGAGGAAGAGCAACTTTTGACATTTGTGTGGACATTTCACAAATTTAATTCATATATGAGTTACTGTTTGATGATCAGAAAATGTACTATTTCAGTTTTGATCTTGTTGGAACACTAAAAACAGTAAAAATGCTGTTCAAAAATGAGATTTTATACCGAACATTGACTCATTTATTGCTGTATGCCATTCGTGTGAATGGGCTTTATAAGTTGACAGGGCTTACTTTTTTTATCCCTCAAGTTCAATGAAAACAGTTTTCTCTCAAAATGTTTGTCACAACCTTTGGACATACAAAACCCCAGGGAGAGAAAAGTAAACATAGGTATATACACATCTATCAATCTTTTGATATTACAAACCATTCAGGCAGGGGAATAGATGCTTAGAAGACTAGCAGAGGGACACTAGTCTTTCACTTCTAGGTCACTTATACAAAGCTTACTTCCAACATGTAACATTGTGCTCAACTATTAGCAATATGTCACTGGAGAAAATATAATCCAGCAAGAAATAATAATTTTAGCAAATAACAAAACAAAATTCATTGATTAAATAACTACACTGATGGACCATATTTTAAAATATTTAATAACCATTTAACTTAAAGAACCTGCTTCTCCTCATGGACTGAACCAGACTGGCTTAGTTGGTTAACACCTGATAGTAAATCTGAGGTCCAAGCAAACTCTGAAAGAAAGTTAGTATTAATCATTTTTCCCCCACAATCTGCCTCAGTCTCGGTGAGTTGTTTAAAAGCTTTGCATCATTGTTTAGGTAGATTTAGTACTTACACAATTATTTTAATAATCTAGTATAATCTTCTTACTAGCTACTCATTATCACCATATCTATATCTTTTCACTGTAACTAAACTCTTGATTGTTACCTTTTAAATTATCTTCATGTCCTGACTATCAATAATGCCATTGCTATTGATAAGCACACTGAGGTTTGTGGTGTCTTGAATTAGTCCCTCCTCATCCCTCTCTTTCCAAACCTCTGTGAAACCTTGAAAACCAGCAGCCTTGCATTCATGGTAACTGTGAATACAAGCAACCTAGCAGCTGATGAAGGCACCAAAATGAGTTTACACCTCTCCCCAAAATTTCATCATCAGAGAATTTTCCCTATTTGACCTGTCGGGCAGCTCCCTATAAAAGTCCCATTTTTTAGGACTTGTCTTTATTTAACTTGACTCAGAGCTCACTTAGGGTTAAGAGCACTAAACCTTGGCATATGTTGAAAATAATCTGTGATAATTGTTTAAAATAGCAGCTTTCTGAGGCAGTGATACCAGCTGATGCAAACAACAGCCTGGTCACAAACTTAAAATTATGACTTGAAAAATGAGACATTCATTGGTGGCTTTGAGTACTCCAAAATATTGCTGAGGATCTAAAGGCTAAACACATGGAGGAGGGCTGTGTTTGTATCTAAAGAAGACCTGAGGAGCCCTATCCCCTCACCTCAGGCTGATCCTGAGGTTCTGTACAAGCAGAAAGTGAAGGATAAGGCAGAGATGTAAACTACCAGACTATTGAAAGCATTCCCTAACAAACAAGCAGAGCCTCTTGGCAAAGAGTGGGAGACCCTTTGGTTTAAGGCATTTAATAAAATCTCTGAAAAATCATTACCTGACCACTAGAGTAAATCAAGGTGAGACTTTGGTGGCCACAGGCAACAAAAGAATACAGACTTTTAAAGAATTAGGCTGGAAAGGTCACTAAATAATCAAATAGCAGCAACACACAGAAAACAAAACAATAAAACTAACAAGGACATTGATAGGGAAGAAGGGAGGTGGGAAGAATCTAAGTTCCAGAGTTACCACATTTTACTTTTTAAATTTCCAGTTTTCAACAATAAGCAAAGTTATGAGTCATGCATAGGAAGAGGAAAATATGACTTATACACAGTGAAAAAAAGAAAAACATTCTATAGAAGCTGCCCATAAAGAGAAGCACATATGTTGGATTTAATTTTTAAAAATGATATAAATCAAGTATTATAAATATGTTCAAAGAATGAAAGGAGACCATATCTAAAGAATTAAAGGAATGTATGAAAACAATATTTTACCAAATAGAGAATATCAATAAAGAGATAAAAATTACAAAAATAAACCAGGTAAAAATTCTGCAATTAAGAAGGAAAACTATAGAAATTTTTTAAAAGTTCAGTAGGAGTTCAAGTACAGGCATGAGCTTGCAGAAAAAAAGATCAGCAAACTTGAAGATAGGCCAATTGAGATAATTCAGACTGAGGAACAGAAATAAAAAAGAACAAAGAAAAATGAACAGAGCATGAAACCTGTGGAACACTATAAACATACAAATGTAGACATAATGAGGGTCTATGAAGGAGAAGAGAGAAAGGAGAAATAAAAAAATATAAAAATTGTCTTAGTCTGGGCTGCTATAACAAAATACCATAGACTGGGTGGCTTATAAGCAACAGAAATTTATTTTCTCACAGTTCTGGAAGCTGAAAACTTCAAGGTCAAGGCAATGGCAGATTCCATGTCTGGTGAGAATCTTTCCTAGTACATAGACATTCATCTTCTCACTGTACCTTCAACTGGTAGAATGGACAAGTGGGCTATCTGGGGTCTCTTATAAAGGCACTAATCCCGTTCATGAGGGCTCTGCCCTCATGATCTAATCACCTTCCAAAGACCCCCACCTCAAAATACCATCACATTGGGGATTAGGTTTCAACACATGAATTTTGGGGGACACACATTCAGTCCACGGAAAAGATATAATGGCTGAACACTTTCCAAATTCGATGATAAACATTATCTTCACATCCAGGAAGCTTAGGAAACTCCAAGAAAGTCACATCTAGACATATCATAGTGGAAAGCCTAAGTCAAAAATAGAGTCTTAAAAATAGCAACAGAGAAACAATTAATCACATAGAATGAATCCTCAGTAAGATTAACTGCTGGTCTCTTATCAGAAGCCATAGAGACAGAAGGATGAGATATTCAAAGTACTGAAGGAAAAAGATTTTCAACTGAGATCTTAATTCAGCCAAACTATCATACTAACATGAACGGGAAATTAAGCATTCCCTGATAAACAAAAACAGAGAGAATCCATATGTCCACAGAAAAACTTGTATGTGACTATTCATAGCGATATTATTTATAGTAGCCAAAAATAGGACATAACCTAAATATTCATCAATAGGTGAATGGATAAACAAAATGGAGCATATCCATAAAATAGGATATTATTTTTAAAAGGAGTAACATAGTGATAAATACTGTAACATGGATGAAGCTTAATAACGTTATGCCCACTGAAAGAAGCCAATCGCAAAAGACCACACATGATACCATTTATGCAATGTATCCTTAATAAGGAAGCCTATAGAGACAAAAAGTAGATTAGTGGTTGTCATGGCTTAGAGTGAGAAGAGTCTCTGTTCTGACTGCTTGAGTATGGAGTTTCTTTTTGCAGTAATGAAAACATTCTAACATCAGTTGTGATGCACAACTCAATATCCTAAAAACTACTGAATTGTACACTTTAAAAGGGTAAATTTTATCATATGTGAATTATACCTCAATAAAACTATCATAGGGGCTTCCCTGGTGGCGCAGTGGTTAAGAATCCACCTGCCAATGCAGGGGACACAGGTTCGATCCCTTGTCCGGGAAGATCCCACATGCCGCAGAGCAACTAAGCCCATGCATCACAACTACTGAAACCTGTGCACCCTAGAGCCCACGTGCCACAACTGCTGAGACCACGCATCACAACTACTGAAGCCCGTGTGCCTAGGGCCCGCGCTCCACAAGAAAAGCCACTGCAATGAGAAGCTCACGCACCACAACAAAGAGTAGCCCCCACTCACCTCAACTAGAGAAAGCCCTTGTGCAGCAATGAGGACCCAACACAGCCAAAAAAGATAAAATTAAAATAAAATAAAATAAAACTGCCATAAAAATCCTCTCCATTCCCTCCAAAAAATGTGAAATAAAGGATTTTCCAGATATTCAAAAGCTGAAAGAATTTACCACAAGCAGACCTACATATATAAATGAATATTAAATTATAGCATTCAGGGAGAAGAAAAATGACACCACATGGAAATCTGGATTTATACAAAGAAATGAAGAACACCACCAGTAGTAAATATGTGAGTAAACAGAGAAATTTTTTTTTTAATTCTAAAATTATCTTTTAAAGGTTCAAAGCAGACAAAGAAAAATGTATGTGTTGTATGGTTCACAATATGTAGAGAAATAAATTACACAACAATAGTGCAAAGTCTGGCAAGGTAGATAAGTAAAGATATTTTAAGGTTCACGTACTATATCTGAAGTGGTAAATTTTACTCTAAATTGACTGGACTAAGATAAGTATTTTAAATCCTAAAGCAATGACCCAAAATAATACAACAGAAATTATGTCTATTAAGCCAATATTGAAAGCAAAATACAATTACAAAAATCCTCGATTAATCAAAAATGCATAAACAATAGGAAAAGGAGAACGAAACAGATGAGAAAAAAGTAAAACTAATCGAAAGGTGGTAAATATAAATATACCCATATAAATAATGGCATTAAGTTTAAATGGACTAAATGTCCCAATTAAAAGGAAGAGTGTCAGATTGCATAAAAAAAAGCAAGACCCTACTACTCAGCCCTGAATAAAGATGAAATCTTGCCATTTGTGACAACAGGGATGGACCCTGAGGGTATTATGCTAAGTGAAATAAGTCAGATGGAGAAAGACAAACACTGTAAGATTTCACTCATAAATGGAATATAAAAAAACAAACAAAATAAATTAACAAACCAAACTAAACAAAAACGAACACACAGATACACAGAACAGTGTAGTGGCTACCAGAGGGGAAAGCGGGGTGTGTGTAATGGTTAAAGGGGATCAACTGTATGTTGATGACAGATGAGAATTAAATTTTTGGTGGTGAGCATAGTATAGTGGATATAGAAGTAGAAATATAATATTATATACATGAAACATATAATGTTATAAACCAATGTTACCTCAATAGAAAATACATTTAAAAAGGCAAGACCTAACTATACGCTTTCTTCAAGAAATCTATTTTAAATACAAAGATACAGATAGTTAAAAGCAAAAGGATGGAAAAAATGCAAAAGTGAATTAAAAGAAAGCAGGAATGGCTATATTAAAGCAAGCCAGACATTACAGCAGATAAAGTAATGAATTAAAATTGTTACACAACAAAATTCTTGTTTTAAAGGAGGCTTTCTTCTACCCAGGGCTATAAGAATCAAATACATATAAAAGAGTCATAAATAGAAAATAAAATCATATTCAGTGTGTACATGAAAAGTAACCTAATTCTCTTCCTGAAGTATTTCTTATATTTAAAATAAACAGCAAAATCTTAGAGTACTTTCTTGAAAAGAATTATGCCCCAATAGACGAAATGAACTTGAGTAAATTACTTCTCACTCTCTCCAAAGCAGACAACCTTAATATGTTCTAATTTATTTATTTATTTATTTTTGCCTGCGTTGGGTCTGCATTGCTGCACACGAGCTTTCTCTAGTTGCAGTGAAAGGGGGCTACTCTTCGCTGTGGTGAGCGGGCTTCTCATTGTGGTGGATTCTCTTGTTGTGGAGCACAGGCTCTAGGTGTGCGGGCTTCAGTACTTGTGGCACGCAGGCTCAGTAGTTGTGGCTCACGGGCTCTAGAGCTCCGGCTCACTAGTTGTGGTGCATGGGCTTAGCTGCTCCGTGACATGTGTTATCTTCCCCGACCAGGGCTCGAACCTGTGTCCCTTGCATTAGCAGGTGGATTCTTAACCACTGGGCCACCAGGGAAGTCCAATATGTTCTAATTTTATAACACAACTTGTGTTGTTGTGATTGTGGTTGTTTTCACTCTAGTGAAGAGAAAATTATAAGGCAGTAAGCATTCAGAGCAAAGGCCTGGATCTGAAGTAATCCAGGCCAGAGTTTTAATTCCAGCTATACAATGTACTTGTTCAGGCAGATTACTAAACCCTTCTGATATTTCCTAGTATTATAGTTAGGATTATAGATACTAAATAATTAGCAAAACATTTGGGAAATGGTTAGAATAAATGAATAGTAACTAGTATTATATCATAAAGCATTGGAAAATTGGGATTTAATGTCTAAGGTACAATACCTGCACACAAAAAGAGCTTTATTACTGTATTGCATACTGTAAACGTATTTTCCTCTTTTATACATAAATATCAAGCATTTATTAATAAGCTTTAAATGGATAGTTCAATAAACATCACATTTTATGAAGTGAATTATTTTGTATTCTGTCATACATGATTATAACAGAAGGTAATAAATATCTTTTAAAAAATCTATTATTGCAGGTTTTTAGCTAAGAGGGCTGAAGGCATAATGGAATATTGACAATGAACCATATGATTATTTCTCTTATCACCTATATTATTATTTTAAATATTTTTAATTCTATGACCATAAAAAATTCTAAATTAGCTAATTCTAAAACATATAATTAGGCTGTATGTGCTATCTCTTTGTTTCCAGTCATTTAAAGAACCATAGATGATTTAAAAATTAACCATAGGAACTGCCTGTCCTTTTTAGACTTGTAGGAATACTTGAATATTATCCTCTCAGCATCTTCTAAATCTCAAAGTTGGTGGCACATTTTGAAATGAATAGCAAGATACTATGACAACAATCCTCTCAAATACTCATTATTAAGAAAATAATACAATTTATTCTGAATTTTCCCCTTTAGGATGCAATAAAACTGCCAGTGATCTCAATTATAATTAGATATAGTGAATTAATGCAAAGTTCCTGTCAAGATTTTAGCTTTGTGACTATAGAATATTGTGTCAGTTTAGTTGCATTTGAAAAGTGTTAAGTGGATATTTAAATCTGAAGTAATTTGGTTTTACTCTTATTATGCTTATCTTAAAATGTTAGGTTCACCTAAAACCCAATGGGTAAACTAGGCCTTAAAATTAAATCATATTGTGTTATTTAGCCATAATACTAGGAGTGTACCTTAGAAGCTTAGGGATGAAATGAAATTCCTACATCATTAAGATGCCCTGTAATTCCATATATAATGTGTGAATTCCTTCACTTTATCCAAGGTGTTTCTTACTGTTGTAATGAGCAATAGGCAACATATAAATGTACCTTCCCACAGATGTTCCTAACTCACTGAGGTGAAAAAAAGAACAAGGGAAAAACAAACAAACAAACAAATAAACATTTTCTGGTTAACCTGATTAAAAGGAGCTTACTGTAAGTATATATGGAGATATTAAAAAAATAAGGAAATATTCTCAATAGTCTTGTTGAGAATTAGGAAATAATTCACAGTCATTCAGAGGACATAATAGATTTGTAGCCTAACAGCAGTTCTGGTTATTTAATGGTGAATTTTATGGTTTTAGACATCCATTCTCATCTTTTCTTTGTACTAGATGTTACCTGGGTTCAGATCCTAGTTCCACCACTTACTATGTAAGCTTGATGAAGTTATTTAAGCTATACTTTAGTGATACCTGGAATAATAAGAAATAATAATACTGAGTTCATGGGATTCATTTAAACTGTATTAATTATTGTTTTGTAATAAATTACTATAAATTTAGCAGATTAAAACAACATATATTTATTATCTGGTAGTTTCTGTAAGTCAGGAGTCTGGACATAGATCTTATGTTTAGGATCACATAGGCTACAGTCAAGATTTTGGCCTGGCTGCATTCATTTCTGGAGTTTGATGCCCTCTTCAAAGCTCATGTGATGGTTAGTTGAATTCACTGCCTTATGTTTGTGAGACTGAAGTCCTTGTTTTCTTGCTGACTGTCATCCTAGAACTGTTCTCAGTTATTGGAAGCTCTCTCACAGGCCCTCTGATAATATGATAACTTACTTCTTCAAGGCTAGCTGGAGAATCTTTTATTCCTGTCTGCTAAGATGGAATATTATCCAAGTTAAAATAGTCACAGGAGTACTATTCCATCACTTTTGCCATATTCTATTGGCTAGTTGTAAATCACAGGATCTGCCCATCATAAAGGGAAGGAGACTATATAAACACTGACTCACTGAGGGATCACCCTAGAGCGTGTCTAACATATGTGGATTAATTTAACTAATACAGGTAAAAGCTTATAATCCTGTTTGGCAAAAGCACGCTCTCAATAATTCTAGCTCTTAGCTACTACTGCTGTTGTTAACTAGTAAAATTTTCTACTCTCTGTAATATGCCTCTGATTGCTTTATGAATTCAGTTGCTTCAACTGTTAGGCTGCCTTGAAAGTTTCCTTATGGTCTTCTCTCTAAGAGTTTCTCATTTTCTGGGCCAGTGGTCACTGGCTCTTTCTTTATGCATCTAAACTGTTATCACAAAGTGATGATGACTGATGAAGAGACACCAACTGAGAGATAAATTAAACAAGTGACTTTAATAGGAGTAAAATGTACAATAATTTATCTTATGAACAGGGAGACTGTACAGCACAGTGAAAACAACAGCACACTCCCAGCTTATGATGTCATTCTCTCATGATGTCATGCATCCCCCCAGAAGTAAAATGTCAATTTTACAGGTTCATAAAAGTGAACACCTAGTCAGGTCCTTTGACTGGTGGAGTGAAAAGAGAGGGTAAAACCTCTGTGGCCACTCCCAGATGAGTAAGGGCATAGAGCAATTCCAGCCAATGTCTGCCTGCTCAGTCATACATCAATTATAATAATTCAATGTCAATATATCTTTCTCTAGGAATATTTATATCCATCACCCTTATCAGTGTGGTTACTTGTCTGTGCAAGTACTGGTACTATTCTAAGCAAGTATTTTAGGTTATATTGGATTGTAGGTGACTGGCCCAGTGGTTTTCCCTGAGGTTCCTTCATAATTAGGATTAAGTCTCATGTTCCCCTGAAATCCAACACTCAAATACATCTCTTGGCTTGCAATTTCCCATAGTCACCATATTAATTCATCAGCTTTTTTCTTTATAAGCCTTCTACAATAATGACATTATCCCTGACAACATCCCAAACACTTTTTACTACTATGTCAATACCTACATGAAATATCCAATGGGGTAATTAGTTTGGAAGAAACAGTACTAGGTAAATAAACTGTAGTTTTCTATTCTCTTTGAGAGAGAGTTTCAAATCATTTAATAAACTGAATAATTTGTTCTTCACCTTTTTGTAAGAACATGTATTGCTTTTAGCAAGTAGATTGATTTGCTGATTGACTATCTTCAATCATGTGTAACTTGGACAGTTGTTTTCTACATTTTGGAAAGCTAGGGTTTATCATTTCAAGTTATTGATGTAAACCAGTTACACAGTCAATATTATCAAAATAGTTATTTCACATGTACTCGTGTCCTATAATACACCCATAATTATAACACTATCAGTATAATTCAACATATAAGTAATTTGTTCACACCAAGAGTTGGTCATTATTAAAGATATTTCCTTTCCAGAAATATCCTCTTTTTTGACCCCTATACCAGGTAGAAAGAGGATTATGCACAAGGGACCAAGTTTCAGTGATTATATTCCAAAAAACTTTCTGGGGTCATAACCACTGACTGATTTCTGTAAAGAAATTAGTTGCAAAGTAGCATTCATTAATTACAGATCACTGATTGCCCACAGGCATTAGCCTCTGATCTTCTACAATCTGTATTATTCCTACTAATTGAATATTGAACATAAATATTTATTCAGGCTATTGAAACTGCAAGGAAGCTGTACAGTAAGCTACACTTTCTTTTTATATTTTCAAGTAGGCTGAACTCCATATCTTTTTCATAATTTTTTCTTTTAGCTTGGTATTCTAGGATTTCATAGTACATAATTCTGATTCCATTTCTGTTAACATAATGAAAATCCCACCCTGAGTGAATAACCATGATTTTGTTTTTAAGGCCCTGCTGTGCAGCATGTGGGATCTTAGTTCCCCAACCAGGGATCAAACCTGGGCCCCCTGCATTGGGAGCGTGGAGTCTTAACCACTGGACCGCCAGGGAAGTCCCCAACCATGATTATTTTCATGTTTGAGTTCTAGCCAAGTAGCACCAAAATTTGAGGTTATAATTAGACTAGATTTATAAACCTCCCTCTCCTCATCATGGAACTCAATTTCTGAATAGAAAATCTTCTCAAGCCTCTCTTTGCCTTATAACATTTTTCTCCTACCCACTACTTTATTTTCAGATATATTATATATAACTTGTTGAGATTACCCAGGCCAGTTAAAATGACACCCAGATTTTATTTCCTATGATCACCTGATCAATGATTTTTAAATCTTAATAAGTGTTTTTCCCATAAATCATATTAACTCAGAACCTACCAAAACTATTTCAATCACTAGCACTTCTTTCCACAGGAGTAGATAGATCTCATCCACATTGTCTATGTAAACCTTGGTCTGATAGGACTACAAAAACTTTCACAATTCCTGTCTCTATGTCATAGGACTTTGGATAATCCCTTCTTTCTGTGTTCAGTTTTTTTTCTGACCAAGTGACTAAGAAGTTATACCATTTGCAGATGATTAATTTTAGTGAACACACAAACATAGCCAAACAGCCAGCATCTAGTTTGACCTTTTAAGCAGACTTACTTTCTCTTTGCTCAACTTTCTTTCTGTCCTTTTTTTTTCTTATTTTAACATTTTATTGGAGTATAATTGCTTTACAATGGTGTGTTAGTTTCTGCTTTATAACAAAGTGAATCAGTTATACATATACATATGTCCCCATATCTCTTCCTTCTTGCATCTCCCTCCCTCCCACCCCTCTACGTGGTCACAAAGCACCGAGCTGATCTCCCTGTGCTATGCGGTGGCTTCCCACTAGCTATCTATTTTATGTTTGGTAGTGTATATATGTCCATGCCACTCTCTCACTTTGTCCCAGTTTACCCCTCCCCCTCCCCATATCCTCAAGTCCATTCTCTAGTAGGTCTGCATCTTTATTCCTGTCTTGCCCCTAGGTTCTTCATGACCATGTTTTTTTTTTAGATTCCATATGTATGTGTTAGCATACAATATTTGTTTTTCTCTTTCTGACTTACTTCCCTCTGAATGACAGTCTCTAGGTCCATCCACCTCACTACAAATAACTCAGTTTCATTCCTTTTTATGGCTGAGTAATATTCCATTGTATATATGTTCCACATCTTCTTTATCCATTCATCTGTTGAGGGACACTTAGGTTGCTTCCATGTCCTGGCTATTGTAAATAGAGCTGCAATGAACATTATGGTACATGATTCTTTTTGAATTACGGTTTTCTCAGGATATATGTCCAGTAGTGGGATTGCTGGGTCGTATGGTAGTTCTATTTTTAGTTTTTTAAGGAACCTCCATACTCTTCCCCATAGTGGCTGTATCAATTGACATTCCCACCAACAGTGCAAGAGGGTTCCCTTTTCTCCACACCCTCTCCAGCATTTATTGTTTGTAGAGTTTTTGAAGATGGCCATTCTGACCAGTGTGAGATGATACCTCATGTAGTTTTGATTTGCATTTCTCTAATGATTAATGATGTTGAGCATTCTTTCATGTGTTTGTTGGCAATCTTAATATCTTCTTTGGAGAAAGGTCTATTTAGGTCTTCTGCCCATTTTTGGATTACATTGTTTGCTTCTTTGATATTGAGCTGCATGAGCTGCTTGTAAATTTTGGAGATTAATCCTTTGTCAGTTGCTTCATTTGCAATTTTTTTCTCCCATTCTGAGGGGTGTCTTTTCATCTTGTTTATGGTTTCCTTTGCTGTGCAAAAGCTTTTAAGTTTCATTAGGTCCCATTTGTTTATTCTTGTTTTTATTTCCATTTCTCTAGGAGGTGGGTCAAAAAGAATCTTGCTGTGATTTACATCAGAGTGTTCTGCCTATGTTATCCTCTAAGAGTGTGATGGTGTCTGGCCTTACATTTAGGTGTTTAATCCATTTTGAGTTTATTTTTGTGTATGGTGTTAGGGAGTGTTCTAATTTCATTCTTTTACATGTAGCTGTCCAGTTTTCCCAGCACCACTTATTGAAGAGGCTGTCTTTTCTCCACTGTATATTCTTGACTCCTTTATCAAAGATAAGGTGATCATATGTCTGTGGGTTTATCTCTGGGCTTTCTATCCTGTTTCATTGATCTATATTTCTGTTTCTGTACCAGTACCATACTGTCTTGATTACTGTAGCTTTGTAGTATAGTCTGAAGTCAGGGAGCCTGATTCCTCCAGCTCCGTTTTTCTTTCTCAAGATTGCTTTGGCTATTCAGGGTCTTTTGTGTTTCCATACAAATTGTGGAATTTTTTGTTCTAGTTCTGTGAAAAATGCCAGTGGTAGTTTGATAGGGATTGCACTGAATCTGTAGATTGCTTTGGGTAGTATAGCCATTTTCACTATATTCATTCTTCCAATCCAAGAACATGGTATATCTCTCCATCTGTTTGTATCATCTTTAATTTCTTTCATCAGTGTCTTATAGTTTTCTGCATACAGGTCTTTTGTCTTCTTAGGTAGGTTTATTCCTAGATATTTTATTCCTTTTCTTGCAATGGTAAATGGGAGTGTTTTCTTAATTTCACTTTCAGATTTTTCATCATTAGTGTATAGGAATGCAAGAGATTTCTGTGCATTAATTTTGTATCCTGCTACTTTACCAAATTCATTGAATAGCTCTAGGAGTTTTCTGGTAGCATCTTTAGGATTCTCTATGTATAGTATCATGTCATCTGCAAACAGTGACAGCTTTACTTCTTCTTTTCCAATTTGGATTCCTTTTATTTCTTTTTCTTCTCTGATTGCTGTGGCTAAAATTTGCAAAACTATGTTGAATAATAGTGGTGAGAGTGGGCAACCTTGTCTTGTTCCTGATCTTATTGGAAATGGTTTCAGTTTTTCACCATTGAGGACCATGTTGGCTGTGGGTTTGTCATATATGGCCTTTATTATGTTGAGGAAAGGTCCCTCTATGTCTACTTTCTGGAGGGTTTTTATCATACATGGGTGTTGAATTTTGTCGAAAGCTTTCTCTGCATCTGTTGAGATGATCATATGGTTTTTCTCCTTCAATTTGTTAATATGGTGTATCATGTTGATTGACTTGCGTATATTAAAGAATCCTTGCATTCCTGGGATAAACCCTACTTGATCATAGTGTATGATCCTTTTAATGTGCTGCTGGATTCTGTTTGCTAGTATTTTGTTGAGGATTTCTGCATCTATGTTCATCAGTGATATTGACCTGTAGTTTTCTTTCTTTGTGACATCTTTGTCTGGTTTTGTTATCAGAGTGATGGTGGCCTCACAGAATGAGTTTGGGAGGGTTCCTCCCTCTGCTATATTTTGGAAGAGTTTGAGAAGGATAGGTGTTAGCTCTTCTCTAAATGTTTGATAGAATTCGCCTGTGAAGCCATCTGGTCCTGGGCTTTTGTTTGTTGGAAGATTTTTCATCACAGTTTCAGTTTCAGTGCTTGTGATTGGTCTGTTCATATTTTCTATTTCTTCCTGGTTCAGTCTAGGAAGGTTGTGCACTTCTAAGAATTTGTTCATTTCTTCCAGGTTGTCCATTTTATTGGCATATAGTTGCTTGTAGTAATCTCTCATGATCCTTTGTATTTCTGCAGTGTCAGTTATTACTTCTCCTTCTTCATTTCTAATTCTACTGATTTGAGTCTTCTCCCTTTTTTCCTTGATAAGTCTGGCTAATGGTTTATCAGTTTTGTTTATCTTCTCAAAGAACCACCTTTTAGTTTTATTGATCTTTGCTGTTGTTACCTTTATTTCTTTTTCATTTATTTCTGATCTGATCTTTATGATTTCTTTCCTTCTGCTAACTTCGGGTTTTTTTTGTTCTTTTTTCTCTAATTGCTTTAGGTGTAAGGTTAGGTTGTTTATTTGAGATGTTTCTTGTTTCTTAAGGTAGGATTGTATTGCTACAAACTTCCCTCTTAGAACTGCTTTTGCTGCATCCCATAGGTTTTGGTTCATTTTGTTTTCATTGTTGTTTGTTTCTAGGTTTCTTTTGATTTCCTCTTTGATTTCTTCAGTGATCTCTTGGTTATTAAGTCGTGTATTTAGCCTCCATGTATTTGTATTTTTTACAGAGTTTTTCCTGTAATTGATATCCAGTCTCATAGCATTGTGGTCAGAAAAGATACTTGATATGATTTCAATTTTCTTAAATTTACCAAGGCTTGATTTGTGACCCAAGATATGATATATCCTGGAGAATGTTCCATGAGTACTTGAGAAGAATGTGTATTCTGTTGTTTTTGGATGGAATGTCCTAGAAATATCAATTAAGTCCATCTTGTTTGATGTATCATTTAAAGCTTGTGTTTCCTTATTTATTTTCATTTTGGATGATCTGTCCATTGGTGAAAGCAGGGTGTTAAAGTCCCCTACTATGATTGTGTTACTGTCGATTTCCCCTTTTATGGCTGTTAGTATTTGCCTTATGTATTGAGGTGCTCCTATGTTCGGTGCATAAATATTTACAATTGTTATATCTTCTTGGATTGATCCTTTGATCATTATGTTGTGTCCTTCTTTGTCTCTTGTAATAGTCTTTGTTTTAAAGTCTATTTTGTCTGATATGAGAATTGCTACTCCAACTTTCTTTTGATTTCCATTTGCATGGAATATCTTTCTCCATCCCCTCACTTCCAGTCTGTATGTGTCCCTAGGTCTGAAGTGGGTCTCCTGTAGACAGCATATATACGGGCCTTGTTTTTGTATCCATTCAGCCAATCTATGTCTTTTGGTTGGAGCATTTAATCCATTTACATTTAAGGTAATTATTGATATGTATATTCCTATTACTATTTTCTTAATTGTTTTGGGTTTGTTATTGTAGGTCTTTTCCTACCCTTGTGTTTCTTGCCTAGAGAAGTTCCTTCAGCATTTGTTGTAAAGCTGGTTTGGTGGTGCTGGATTCTCTTAGCTTTTGCTTGTCTGTAAAGGTTTTGATTTCTCCATGGAATCTGAATGTGATCCTTGCCAGGTAGAATGATCTTGGTTGTAGTTTTTTGTCCTTCATCACTTTAAATATGTCCTGCCCCTCCCTTCTGGCTTGCAGAGTTTCTGCTGAAAGGTCAGCTGTTAACCTTATGGGGATTCCCTTATGTTTTATTTGTTGTTTTTCCTTTGCTGCTTTTAATATTTGTTTTTTCTATTTAATTTTTGATAGTTTGATTAATATGTGTCTTGGCATGTTTCTCTTTGGATTTATCCTGTATGGGACTCTCTGTGTTTCCTGGACTTGATTAACTATTTCCTTTCCCATATTAGGGAAGTTTTCAACTATAATCTCTTCAAATATTTTCTCAGTCCCTTTCTTTTTCTCTTCTTCTGGGACCCCTATAATTCGAATGTTGGTGCATTTAATGTTGCCCCAGAGGTCTCTGAGACTGTCCTCAATTCTTTTCATTCTTTTTTCTTTATTCTGCTCTGCAGTAGTTATTTTCACTCTTTTATCTTCAAGGTCACTTATCCGTTTTTCTGCCTTAGTTATTCTGCTACTGATCCCTTCTAGAGAATTTTTAGTTTCATTTATTGTGTTGTTCATCACTGTTTCTTTGCTCATTTTTCTGTCCTTTTTTTCATGAATTATCTTATTGCTTCTAGGTATAAACCCCTTACATTTTGCTTTGAATCTGACAAGGAATCAAATGCAGGGAATGACTGCGTTTACTATGGCAGGAATTAAATATCAGGAGGAAACGAAAATGGGCTCTTAAGGCATGTAGCGGCTTCTTGGTTCATGGCTTCAGTATCTTCCTGAAAATGCCAATTCAATTTAATTAGAGAGCTTTGTTGATCAGCAATTTCCTTATGAGAAAGCCTTCTGATGTCACCCAAGACATTTGCTGATATTCCTCAAGTGATGTTAGCACACGCATAGTCCCTGTTATGAACTGAATGTTGTTTTACTTAAAAATTCATATGTTAAGGCACTAACCCCCAGTGTGACGGCATTTAGAGAGGGGGCCTTTAGGAGGTAAGTAGGGTTAGATGAGGTCATGAAGGTGGGTTCCTTATGATGGTATTAGTGTCCTTAAAAGAAGAGAACCAGATAGCTTGCTCGTTTTCTTTTGCAGTGAGGAAAGGCCATGTGAGAACACACAGAGAAGGAAGCCACCTGCAAGCCATGAAGAGAACACTGAACCAGAACCAGATTGACCAGAATCTTGATCTTAGACTTCCCAACCTCCAGAACCGTAAGAAATAACTTTCTATCGCGTAAGCTATCATGCCTATGGCATTTTTGTTACTGCAACCTGAAATGACTAACAGAGTTTCCCAAAATAGTTCAAAAATATACTTTGGGATTTTCCAAAATCCAAATAGACCCAGTAAGCATTGAAGTAGTCCAAAAAGCAAAAATAATTACTAGAGCCAATTATACCTCAGTAAAACTGGAAAAAATATAATAAAAATAACTAAAAACAAATTTTAAAAAATGAATAAATTACTAGATGTTTCTGGCAACTCCAACCTAAATAATCTTTTTTCCCTTTTATTATTTAAGCAGTTGAATCTTTATACAATTATAAGCCAATTCTACTCAGTCTTTTGAGCTTCCATCAGTTTTAAAACTATTTTTTCAGGAATTTAAGAATTCTTATATTGTCAATGTAGTTGAGTACCTTTCATGATACAATCATTGAATCTAAGCCATCTGGCACCAGTTCATTACAGTAGGTAGCCTTGAAGCAACATCATGAAAAGTTATTGCATACCTAACCATGTAAAGGCGGAATGGGGTTTGAACAATTAAAAAAGAAAAGACTGTTTCTGTGTTTTCATCTCCTTTGTGCCTTTGCCCAACTTTTACTTATATTTGCTGGTCAAGTCTTAGAATGTTAATTGTTCAAGGCAATGTCTACAAACACACAAATGAAATCTTGAATGAAACTATTGAAATTTCATGCTGTTTATAATTGAATTACAGTTAGTAGACATACATTTTTTATCTTGTTTGCCAGAAGCCATTTTTTCTCCCAAACTTCTAATAAGATTACTTTTACTCCCTTGCTTTTAGAAAACAATATGTCCACCTACTACAGTCATAAATCTAGTAGGTGGTCATTACAGTACCTCATTGCTCTCCTCACCATTGATTCTTCAAGGGTTTAACCATTGTGTAAGATACTTGTGTGTGTGTGTGTGTGTGTATGTGTGTGTAAGATACTTTTGACTGACATATCCAACTATTTCAACTTTTTTCTATGTTACCTGTCTTTACTTTAGGGGTGAAAAAAGTTACATAACTTTTTTTAAATTGAAAAATCCTATGAAGGTCAAATTTTATAGGCATTTTACTTGTCAATTTTGGTAGATTATTGTATTAGAGCCAGTTAGGATGCATATAGCACATAGATGAAGTGTTTGATTTTGGTGGTTATAGGAGTCTCTCAGTAGATATGGCAAATGGCTGAGAAGTGCCAGAATTTTAAAAATGATACTGAAAGGGTCGATTTGGTTTAATTAGAGGCAAGTAGATATTAAACTTCCTCTATTTTAAGATTTTATTTTTGGCCATTCATTCATTGTATTTATTCTGTCAACAGATATTAATGGAGCATCTACTTTCTGCAAAGCACTGTTTTAGGATACATGCTAAGTAAGACAGATAAGCAACCTTTACCAAGTGTTTGCTAGGTATCAGACTATTCTAAATGCTTTTCATATGTCAGTAAAGTCAATTGTCACACAATTCTATGAGTTAGGTAAAAATTTTGTCCCTATTTCACAGATTGGGAAATTGATGAAGAGTTTACATTTACTGCATCAAGTAACAAGTGAAGGAAGCATGATTAATACCTAAGAAATCTGACTACAGAAACTACACATAAACATGAACAATGTTTTATAATGAATAACTACTAAGACCATATTAATGTACTTTCTCCTTGAGCACATTGCGTATTATGAAAATGTGTTTTTCTCTAAGGCCTAAAGCCATATTCTACTTTATTTCTGTGCTATAGCCATACCACTATTATAACATTCATTATGTGAGATTTGATTATTGATTTTCTTTTTCCAGATCTTCATGGCAAACTCTTTGAGAGCCCTAAAATTCTCCCCAACACAGTGCAAGATGACATAAGACTATGGACAAGAGTATTTTGCAGATAAAAATATTATAAAGAAAAAACAATTTGAATATCTCAAGAATCACTTTGGCCCTGTTTGTCTAGATGGAGTTCCAATCTCTTTACCTTTTGATCTACTCTGCTTTCTACTGCTCAGTGTCATCCAACCACCAAAATTATTTTGCTTTACTCAGTATACAATGATATTTTGGTTTCTTATAAAAATTCATCTGATAATGAACGAGAAATGTCAAAACAATTAAAGTAGACATTGTTTCTATGTATCAATTTACATTTTATATCAAGCAATACATTCCTCAGTTTAATACTAATTCTATTTCATCACAAGCCTCAAAGGATCATCTAAAGCAGGTAAATTTGAAAATAGCTGTCAATAAAAGCAGTTTGTAGTAGCATTTTATACTACTGTTTTGGGGCCATTGTTGATGGACAGAGGGCAAATCTTTTGTGGGGATTATGAAGACAATTTGGGTGAAACAAAAAGAGAGGAAATAAAAAAGTCAACCTATCAAGAATTTAGGAAAATACAAATGGATGAAGCCAGAATCATTTCAATAATATATTTATTTGATTTGATGAAATACAAGATTTAAAAAGGATTTCAGTTTTTGAACATCAAAACGTACCTATTCCTAGATCACTTAGTGCAATGGACTGAATATCTGTGTTCCCCCCAAATTCATACGTTGAAATCCTAACTCCCAATGTGATAGTATTAGGAGGTAGGACCTTTGGAAGGTAATTCAGTCATGAAGGTGGGGACCTCATGAATGAGATTAGTGCCCTTATAAAAGAGACTCCACAGATCTCTTTTGCTTTTCCCCTACCTTGTGAAGATAAAACAAGAGGGCCGCAGGACAGGAATAAAGACATAGAGAATGGACTGGAGGACACAGGGAGGGGGAAGGGTAAGCTGGGACGAAGTGAGAGAGTGGCATTGACATATATACACTACCAAATGTAAAATAGATAGCTAGTGGGAAGCAGCCGCATAGCCCAGGGAAATCAGCTAAGTGCTTTGTGACCACTTAGAGGGGTGGGGTAGGGAGGGTGGGAGGGAGATGCAAGAGGGAGGGGATATGGGGATATATATATACATATAACTGATTCAGTTTGTTATACAGCAGAAACTAACACAACATTGTAAAGCAATTATACTCCAATAATGATGTTAAAAAACAAAACAAACGACCAAAAAACAAGAGGGGCACATGCAAACCAGGAAGCAGTATCTCAACAGACACTAGATCTGCCAGCACCTTGATCTTGAACTTCCCAGTCTTCAGAACTGTGAGAAATAAATGTTTGTTGTGTAAGCGACACGGTCCACAGTGGGTGGTTTTTTTGTTATAGCAGATTAAACTAAGATACAGAGAATGATTTTATTATCATTTGGCATAAAGGTGCTCATAATATATGTCTGTACATTATTTGCTCATTTAAAAGTTCTCAACACATCTGGGGAAAATCAACTAAATAAGATTGCATAACAGGAATCCAATAGCTGTTAATTTTTCTAATTGTTTAATTTTAGTTTCAACTGGAATCAATAGGTCAAAAATTTCCAACACTAAAATAGAAAATTTAGCAACATCAAGACTATAAAAATTATTTGATCACTTTTCTCCTCTAACTGGCTTCCTGTGCTGACAAGTAGATCAACCAGTGATAGACCCTGACAGATACATTATATATTCTGACATTCTATTCAATATATTGTAGTTATATAGTTTTATATATATACTATATATTATATATATTCAACATATTATATTTTTATAGTTATATATATTATGGTTATAATTATTTTTTCAAATACATGTCATTTATGGTTAACCCATTTTTGTTTAGCCCTGATCCATTTTGTCTCATTTTGATTATTCAAAAAGATAGTTTTACTCACTTCATATGAAAGTATTTTATATTCCACTAGGACTTGTTTGAATAACCACTACTCACCATTTATTCTCAAGTTAAACCCACTAACAGTATAACTAACTATAGAAATAAACACTGGAGTAATTTTGATTGACTAAAGCTTATATAGAAACGTGCCAAACTTATAAGAAGTCCTAAAATAAATGGAGAGTTATCTCAAACTGCCTATAACACTAAGTTTCAAGAAATCTAAGGTGAAACACTGATCTCTGCTAGAAACGTATGAAGAGAGAGAATGGCAGAACTGATTTTGATTCCTTTCCTCTGGCTGACTGAAGAAACAGAACAGAGAAGTATTACAAAACTATATAGGCAACCATGCTTAGCTGGGTATAGGATTGCTATGATAAAGTCAGAAAGACAGGCAGGTAATCAGCAAATCAGCAGAAAATGTCTGGGGAAAGCAAAAGGAAACACATTACCCTCACGAAAAAGGAGAATAATTTGTAACTCAAAGATATCCTTGATTGGTGAGGGAAGTTAATATTTAAATAAAGAGAAATTATTAGTTTCAATAATATATAAATAAGGAAAATTGCCAGTGGTTCTCCATATGGTTTTTGGAATATTTTGCATATTTTAAATTAAAGACAACTTTGATAAAATAATATGTATTCAGTCAATAAAAGATTCTGTCAACAAGAACTTGTTTGGATCGATCAGGAAGAACATATCTTGTTTTACAAGCTACTTAAGAATACAAGAATAAAATGGGAATGACAAAAAAAGTATATAGTTCCATCATTATTGTGACTCAAAAAAGAGGGATAATTGATATGTAGATGAGAAATAAGTGTTGTGAAAAAGTGATGTGAGATTATATAGACAAGAATTTGAGATATGGATGAGAAGAGATTTGCTCAATCTGTAAGTTAAGGAATATCTTGGGTGTGAGCTTCTTATGCCGTTTCTCTTGCTGGTATGCTCATGACCAAATGAACATCAATATACTTTGCCTCATCAGCCTTGCTCATTGACAAAACTTCATAGAAAGACACTCTAAAGGTAGAGAGTTAGAGAGCTATGAACAAGTTAGGAGGATAGCTAATTCAATAATAGTGAAATGGTTGTGCTTAGAATATAACATGATAAAATAATATTCTGAGCGTTGCAACCTCAGGTATTTGCTCCCCTTCCCCAAAAAAGAGAGGATGTTACAAATTAAGTTGAAATTAATAGTGTTGCTGTAGGACACCTATCAATATAAAGGTGTCAGGAGACCTGGTTATGCCAGTTACTGCAAATTTGACATTAGGGACATTATTCAAACTTTTCACATTCAGCCTCATGTTTTTTTTTGTTTTTTTGTCTTTTTTAAAATTTCTCTCCCTTTTCACCTTAGATGACATTGCTCATCACATCATTGTTGGTTTGGTAACACTACACATTTTTTAATGTTTTTAAATGTATGTGTAGTATATGTATATCTATATCTCTATATCTGTGTCTATATCTGTGAGATACTACACACCCACTAGAATGGCTATAATCAAAAATACAGAACATAACACGTTGATGAGGATGTGGAAAAATTGGAACCTTCATGCATTGCTGCTAGGAATGTAAAACGGTGCAGGAGCTTTGAAAATTGCTTTGGTAGTCTTCAAAAAGTTTATGTAACATTACCATATGACCCAGCAATTCTACTTCTAAGTATCGACCATTGAAATGTAAGCCTGTGTGTACTAGAAAAATATACACAAGAATGTTAATAGCATTGTTCTTGCAACCCAAAGTTTATCAACTGTAGAATGAATGGATTATGTAACATATTTATTATCAATGAAAATGAATGAATGATATACAAAAGTGAGATTTAATCTCACTTATGCAATATCTAGGAATGTAAGTAAGCAGGCACAAATTTTTCAGTTTAATTAAAAATACATGCAAATCTAAACTATGGTATTAGAAGTCCTGATCTGTAATTAAGTTTACAAAGAAGGGAGCACGGATAGGAAATTCTCAGATGCTAATTGTGTACTATACCTTGAGTTGGGTGGTGCTTACACAATCAATGAGCTAACCAGTTATGATTTCTGCATTCTCTGTGTCTTGTACCTCAATATAAATATTTTTAAAATGCAAGTCACCAAATAATATAAACATGTGATCCATATATGTGAATAATTACCAAAAACATATTCATAAATTATTTATATAATACATGCTATTAATATATTATGTATTCATAACTTATGAATGTATCACATATATATGATATAGCAAATATAGATATTTATTATTTAAAATACAAAGAAAAAGTCTAATTGGATCAAACACAGTCTTTAGCAGTGCTTGACTCTGTGTATTGGCCTGAGATGGGGGATACAAACAGAAATTTACAGTTCACTCCTGAAACATTACATTTTTATTTTACTGAGTTCACTCATGTGTTACTTATAAAATGTTTCAATGCAAAATTATAAGCAACATTAAATACATTTTTCTCATTAATGTTTTTAGAATTATAAAGTTTAAATCATCTCAATGTAACCTGGGGCCATTATTGAGGAAATGCTCTGTGGTAAAAATCAGTCACCTGTGTCAAGGCATTTTCAGACAATGAATAACATTCAGCAAGCAATAAAGTGAAATCTTGGTAATAATTTCTTTCTTTTTTTTTTTTTTTTTTTTGGAGTATAATTGCTTTACAATGGTGTGTTAGTTTCTGCTTTATAACAAAGTGAATCAGTTATACATATACATATGTTCCCATATCTCTTCCCTCTTGCATCTCCCTCCCTCCCACCCTCCCTATCCCACCCCTCTAGGTGGTCACAAAGCACCGAGCTGATCTCCCTGTGCTATGTGGTTGGTAATAATTTCTATTCCTACCCTCTGTACCTCCTTAAATCTGCAAACTGTAAAATCTCAGCAAGTTTTTAAGGTATTCAGGGCTGTGCAATTATATGGAAGACTTTCTCTCATAAATACATTTTTAAATTTTACAATTCAATATTTTATGATCCTACACCAAACCTATATGGCAGATACTTTTCTACATTTCATTCTCCTTGACAGCAGTGGCCTTTTACACTTATTTTCAAAAGTGAAATCTAACCACATCAGAATGTTCAGAACAATATTGTTCAGTGGGATTCTAGTTATTTTTTTCTACTCAAAATAGTTAATGCCTATGCCTAACATGGTCCCTGGCACTATTCTGCATTTATCAGAATTTCCCAAAGAAAAGTATTCCTGTTTTTCTATCTATATTTGGTCATGTCCCAATCAGCTTTACTTAAAACTACTACATGGATAACAATAATCTTTGGAGTCTCATGAGGTTAGTTTAAAAGCAAGATTGAAGATGAAAAATAGTATTTCTTTTGACTGAGGCCAGCATTATTTCTAGGGTTTCCCTGCAAAATAATTGAGATAATAGGAGAAATTCCATCAAGGCCATTAAGATTACTTTTAATTAAGAAAAAAGTGAGAGTGGGCAATATTCGACCAAAATCTATTTGCCAAGCAGCACTGGCAAGAAATGTGGTAAATGGTTATGGTTAGAAATCAGAGTAAGTGGGTTTTCATCTGAGTAAATTACTATTTTGGTGTTCTTACACATTGCCTGGCATAAAAAAAATCACCTAATTTATTCAATAAATGTTCATTGTCATGTACTATAGTCTAGATATATAATAAAGATTTATGGGAAGAAGGTGGGTAATGTTGGACATCTACTTAGAAATATGAAAATATGACTGTGAAACATACTTTCTATGAGATCTCAAAGTTCCAGAAATAACTATTATAATTCAATCTGAGACCTGGTCAGTCACTCAAGGTAGTATAAATAGACCACAAATACTCTTGAAAAAAGGAAATCTAAGATGCCAATAAAGGCATTTCATTTCTATTTAATCTTGTGAGTTTAGCTAATGACACATTCATGCGGCCCTGGACATTTTATATTCTACTTTATTTTCTGCAAATATTTTCGCTTCTGTTATTTAGCCTAAAACTCACTGGGCTGGATTGAAAAAATGGTTACACTTTTCTTCCATCCCTGTATATAGACTCTTTACAATATGACTTTCCAACTCCTAGAGTTAAGAGGTAAAGGGTATATCTTTACCCCTCAAATTTGGACTTAACCATGTGAATTTGTTTGACCAGTGGGAATCTAGCCAAGGTGACACTAGCAAAGCCTTTCGAAACACTTGCTCATTGAGGCTTGCCCTCTTGCTCTTGACAACCCTAGGACAAGGGTGTGATTAAGCATGAACTAGCTTCATGAAAGATGAGAGACCTGTGGAAAAACATGCCCCCCGGACCCAAGCATCCCAACTACTCCAACTGAGACCAGTCCCCGGGTGACCCACCAGCTGACCGTAGTCCATGAATAAGCCCAGGTGAGAACAGAGATGAACTTTCCAGCCACCCAAAGAATCATGAAGAACAGCAAGTTGTTCTCATTTTCAATCACTAATTTTTTAGGTGGGTTTTATGCAGCAAAACCTAACTGATACAACTACTTTGCTTATTGCATGTATCATCAATGAGGATTTTTAAAAATTAAGACCAAGTCAAACCTAAACCATACTCTCTCAAGGAACCAGGATATATTTTGCTTCACAAAATTCATAAATTCAGAGACAACTAGGTTTTTATGTAAATTAATCAAGGTTCAAATTATACCCATCCATGGGTTTCAGTTTTGCACCCTGTCATATATATTCAATTTTAAATTAAGTCTGTGCCTACCTTTAAGAGAGTGTATTTTCTAGGATTCCCATAATATTTTACTGGGGTTTAACTGACTATAAGATGCACTGATTATCTTCAGTCTAGGTCACGTATTATAATCTAGAGCTGAGTTACTGTCCGCACCTAGTACATATGGTTACCCAGAATGATAAAAGCTATTTTACCGAATAAAAGGCAAATAAATTCTAGGTTGTAAGAACACCAGATAGTCACTAAATGAAAAATTAGCTGACTCTCTAATGAACCTTTATCAGCAAAATCTAGTTTGTCTGATATTATTACAGTTATTTAATGGGAATGAATGGGCTCTTGAGAATGTCATGTAGTATACTCTCCAATTGTTTTCTATAATATTTGTATATGTTATTATTTAGTTGTGCTGCGTGAATATTCTATATCGTTATTAACATTTTTACTGCTTTAGCTCCTTATTATCAGGATAAATTTAATTTTTTTTTTACCAGGATGGTAGATTTGTCAATTTCTCCTTTTTTTCCATCACTTTTTACTTCTTTAAAATGTTATCTGTGCATTACAGTTTATAATTTCTAAATCTTTCAGACAAAATGTTTATCTATCTATTTATCTATCTATTATCTACTTATATATCTATCTGATTTTTTTTCTAAAATCTATTTTGTCCAAATTAGTCTTTTACTCCAAAAGAAAGAGAAGAATATATATTTTTCAATAAGAGAAGAATGTATGGGTAGCAAGGAGAGGCGATTGTGTGGCAACATCACCAGGACCTGTGAGAGCACTGCCGTGTGAAAGATACTATTCACTGGAGATATATTGAGAACTCACTGCTGGGCACTTTTGTGTGAACTGGGGATATTGAACCAAAAACACATATACTTGAGGTCTTTGGCATTTTAACTCATTCATGAGTCATATTGTGGGCCCAAGGTAAATAATTTATGTAATCTTTTAAATTAGTTTTAGTTGTGATTAATATCACTCCTTAAATTTTTAACATAATTGTAAATACTACCAATTTCTTTGTTTTAAAATGGCTCTCATCTATAGTTTTTTTTTTTCCTATGTATACTCAGAAATGCGTAGTTCTTGATTTCACTGCATGCTTTTTTTAGAATCCATTCCAATAAATTTTATTGAGGTCCTTTCTATGGTAAGTCCTGCTATATTTATACAGAAAAATAACATGTGCAATTTTTTTTTCAATTTTCAGTTGTATAATAACAAAAACAATATCTATTAGGTGGCCTTTTCTAAATAACTGCTTGCTTATAGCATACCTAACATTTACATTTAAGCATCATTTGAGAGGCAACAAAAGTGTTATTTCCTTCAGAAAACCTCTGAACTTCAGACTGCTTTGAGTGTCCTTCTAAACCCTCAGGGATTACCTTTATTATAATAGTTTTATATTCTATTGAAATGATCAACTTACAGATTATGTTTACTCAGTAAACTCTAAGCTCCTTGATGGGAGGGGCAAAATACCATTGAGCATTTCACTTCTAGTTATTAACAGAAAATCTTTTGTGTAATGAGTGTCTATAAGACATATTTTGAAATCAATCAGTTTAGATATTAGAAAATGATTTCTGATTTATATAATATAGGACATAATGTAAAATCTCAAGAGAATATGTGTGGGTGCATAGATACAGATATACAGCATATGTATACATATGCTATATATCACTTTTTCTTAAGAAGAGAGCAAAGCATGTAGATGTTACCGTGAGCTCAACTAACAACATGTACTTTGTACATGAAATTAAATTGGATACCTTTAATCTTGACCAAGAACCAGATTGAAGGAAACAGTAATATTAAACTGAAAACCTGATTTCATTTAAACCTAAGGGCCATTACTTTACAGATTCTTTTAAGACATTGAACAAAAGGTCCTGTAATATAGCAAAATATTCATAATACATCTGTAGGGTATTGATAGTTTACATACATCAAAACTTCTGCCTAGTATATTTTGGATCATGTATTTTAAAGCACTATACTATTTTTGAAAATTAGAATATTTAAAATATTTTCAAATATTAATAATGCTACAAGAATTTCAAAGTCAGTAGGACAACCCTTGCCAGACTTTCCCTCCTGCAATGCACCATCAGTCTGGAAAATTGAAAAAAGTCAAGGTTTTGCTAAATAACTGCTGTAGACTACAATTCTTAATTAATTCATGCTTTTGGAGGTATAAACTTTAATATACTTTTTCCTGGCATTCTATATTTTACAATAGCTGCTCCCCTCAGCATATATTTCTCTGAAAACATTGGGTATGTTAGTCACTAATAAATGGCTTCATGTTTAGAAAAAGAAAAAAAGTTCGAAGTAAATTCTCCACTTACTCTGCAACAAAGAATTATGTCAGAAAGCAGATTAATACTCATAATAAGCTTACAGTTCTAAAAAGTTTATTTTTTCTGGGTGTCCAAATGTAATTGTACTTCTGCTTCAGTAGAATTCTATGCTACAGACTCTACTACAGACTTGAAAATCAACCTCTTTATTACAAAAGGAGCTTCATTTATAAAGCAAAAATATTTCAATGTACCCCTTTCCATAATACCATAACAAATGTGTCTTGAATGGTCTATTAGGTGTGCAGAAATGCAGAAGTGACACATTTAAATACAAAATGCTGCAGAAAAAGTACCACTAGCATTTCTAAGGGACTAAAATTGGATGGCTCTGATTTAAACTGTTGCTTCACTGTGAATTATGATCCTCTTGCCCTCTAGTGGCTCCAGACCTTGAAAGTGGATGTCTGTACTATTACACATTATCCAAGATTCTTCCAAAGAGTGAACCGGAGGAGAAGAATCCTCAGTCTTCAGTCCCAGCAAAGCCCTCATTGACTTAAGAGGAATTTATCAATGTAAAGGGATTGGTTTATTACTGCTTTAAATCCCTCATGCTTCACAAAAGGATTTGCTAAATACTTTCATGGGGACCACCTGTGTGCTGCCAAGGGGCTTCCGAAAGGCACTGAGCCTTTTGGTGATTGAAATGTACAGTCCTGCTGCGATGAATTAACGTAACTGGAATCAGGACTACATGTTTTTTATAGGAGCTGATTATGTCCAGTTCCAATAGTATCATTACTTTAGCCTGTCTTATCCTTGAGGGCATAAGAAGACTTGGAAATGGGCTTTACATATGACGGTTTCTCTGCAGGTGAGCAACTTTTTGGTGAGAGCTACATTAGCTGTAATTTATAAAGTGTAGTTGGTGGCATTTAATATTCTAATTATATGTAATATTAAGATGTGTTAAGAGGTAATATATTTTGTGTGCCATCTGCCTAAGAAAAAAGTTCCAACCTATCTGTATTACAATGATCTACTGGAGAAGCACAAGATTCTTCTTCATGGTATATTAACCAAATGGAATGTTAGGGTAATTGAGGCCAGAATCCATATAACTGTAGATATATTTATCTAAAAAAAAGATCATTGGTAGATCCAGTATCAACAAAGAGCTGAATGTCACATGTAACCACATATTTAGCAAGTCAAATGAATAAAAAAAAATCCAGTCATTTAAGTTTCATATATAGTAGTTTAGTCATTAATGTCTTCATGGAATTGTTTAGTTCAAAGATCCATATGATAGATAACTCCATTATAATATGGAATATTATTTTTTTAATTGACAATTTAAAATTCATCTCAAGTATGGGCTGGCTTATTACTTACAAGTAGATCCAATGACTATGAAAAAAAAAACCCCTGATATTACTTGATTTATTTCCCTCCCCACAAGATGCATAACTCATTGTTAAAAAAAAATAGTCCCACAAATACATCTTTCAAGTCCAGAAACTAGAAACTTTATTTAATGATCCCACTTTTTCTTAGATGGTAAATGGGTGTTAAATAAAAATCACTAGATTTCATTTAGATTAACACTGCAATCAATGAGTAGATGAATGTCTAGTTATGGAACAGCATATTATAACAGGTGAGTAATTTAGATTCATAGAAAAATAATATGAATTATAGAAAATATGTTAAGGCTTTTAAAGTAGATACAGTAGATCAAGTAAAACTCTAAAAAAATATCTATTTGAAACTGTGACTTAGTGACTGAGTGAAAGTGAGTGAAGAGGAGTTTATCAGAGAGGTCAAGCCAGGCCAGTTGTTTCAAGACACATATGATCACTAGTGAAACATTTTCAGATAGTTGTAACTCCTTAATAAATACTTTTCTTGCTAATGATTGCTAGTGCTCACCTTTATGGTAATCATTACCTCTTGCTCCAGACATTTTCTTTCAAACTTCAGTTGATCATAATTAGTACAATGACAATGAATATAGGAGAAATGCAAACCAAATTCTTATTTTAAATAATGATCGTGGATAGAAATAATTAAACCAACTTATGTACTCCTTTGCCCCGTAGACACATTTTATGCTTCAGAATACCTAAAAGTTAACTATAACATAATTGCCTGGATCCCATATGATTTTTATTTCCAAGTTTCTTGCTGGAGATCCCAGTTGCTCTCTCCCTGAATAAACAAACCCACACCTAACCTCCAATATAGCTTTAGTCAAGGGAGAGGATTGGGAAGCCTGGGAACAAACACTTGATCCAATCTGGGCAAATCATTTTGTTTTTCTTCTTGGAGTTTGGAATGTTAATAGAGAATGAAGTAGTTAGATGTGAAGATCAGTGTTGAGTGTCCATATTATTGACACTACTGTCAGTACTGCTGATGGCTAAAGCAATGAATGGTAAGTAAAAATTTTGGAAAACAAAAATGAAACATCCTGCCTAAGAAGCCAGTTTTCAGAGAGAAAAATCAAACAAATGTATATAGAGATGAGATGAAAAGACTTGCAGCCCCATAAAGAGATGAAGAGACTGCAAACTTACACTTATATTGTGGCCCACATTGTATTTCTTGCAATTAATTCCTTTATATTTTCCATATTATAATACATTTGTAATCTTACTTAAACTCATTTGAATGGGTGTCTATTACTTTATAATAAAAATATCTGTGATTATAGTCCTGCATTAACAAAGATAATCATACCTAAGTTTGTCATTTTTGAGTACTCACAACTAATTAACTCTTTTCTAGAGAGATAAAGGTTATATGGACTTCTACTTTTTTTTTTGAAATTCACGTTCTTTTATTTATTTATTTATTTATTTATGACTGTGTTGAGTCTTCGTTTCTGTGCGAGGGCTTTCTCTAGTTGCGGCAAGTGGGGACCACTCTTCATCGCGGTGCGCGGGCCTCTCACCATCGCGGCCTCTCTTGTTGCGGAGCACAGGCTCCAGATGCGCAGGCTCAGTAATTGTGGCTCACGGGCCCAGTTGCTCCGCGGCATGTGGGATCTTCCCAGACCAGGGCTCGAACCCGTGTCCCCTGCATTGGCAGGCAGATTCCTAACCACTGCGCCACCAGGGAAGCCCTGGACTTCTACTTTTGACTGCTGACATTTTAAATTGGAAGTTCATTGATATTTTGCTTGTAAAGTGTACAGTAGAATTATTTTAGAGACAAAAGAATTTATAATGCTTAACTTTGTCTTTTGCAATGTGATCATTTTCATTTGTAATACTGAATTTTTAGTGTATGTGGCTTAAGTAATATAGAAGTTTATCTTTTTTTTCACACAATTTTCCAGGTAGGCAAGTCATCAAGAGCAGCTCAACTTCATGTTTTCATTCAGGGATTCAAGTTGGCAGTAACTTCTCTCCTCAAAAAGTGGTTTTCCACTCTGGGTCTAAGTTAGCAGTTATAGGAGTCTTCACTCCACAGCCAGCGGAAAGGAATTAAGGGTAAAATGAATGACAAGCAGTTTCATTTTATGGACATAACATGAAAGCTGCACACATCACATGTGCTCACATTTCTATAGCAGGGGTTTCATCACATGGCTGTACCGAACCGTATGGGAAGTCTTTTAGCTTTAGCCATAGGACCTGCTAAATCTTTGGAGTGGAGAATTATATTACTACAAGGAAGAAGGAGATAACAATTGGTAAGAAATTAGAATCTCTGCCAGGGAATAATCTGTTGTAATCCTTTTGTACATATATTTTCTTTATAACAAAAAGAGTTAGAAACTATAGGTTGGCAGAAGCAATCATACCAGAGATTTTATCAATATTTAATTAAATATTTTCCTTCATTTAAATATATTGTATTCAGAATATATGTATTAGCAAGCATAAAACTTATTTAGAATATATTTTAATACAGTAAATTATGAAATAAAATGTTTCATTAATTTTAAAGACCAATCTTTCTCATTACACAGGTTTATTTGGAATTATAACACTACTGTAATTTTCTGTTTGAATAATAAATGTAAGTTTTAAAATGAAAAATAAAACCAAACAAATATCATACAAATTAGGGTGAGCTGCCATTTTTGCCATAATGTTCTAAGAAAATTTTGATGTTAGAGAACATTAAAGAGGAAAATGTCTATACTTTTAAAATCACTACAGTTCCAAATTTTTAATCCCTGATGAACAAAGACTTACGACTTCGGAGAAATTGGAGAAAGGAAAAATGAGATGGTGTTTCCTGGATTAGAAAGGTATTGACCTTCCGATTCTCCATTCCATTTACACTGATTGCATCAGACAAGGAGAGTAAAGTCTACAAATTGTGGCTGATGTGAGAAAGATAGGAAAAAAACCCTAATGTAGAAATTAGAACCAAATGGAAAGTAAGTTTGAGTTTTTTTTTTTTTAAATCAGTGGAAATCAGTTTTCTTTTTTCAAAGTGGTAGAAAAGCAGAATGATATAAAACTCATTAAAATAGGAAAGTATGCATGATCTATGTACCAGCAGCCATATGTCTCATTTTAATTCAAGAGAAGGTTTTAGTTCTAAACTTCAGATGTTTAAAAGAAAAACAAAATTCTCCATTTGGACTTTGGCGTCAGTATCACACAGATTAGCTTTTCAAATCAGTGTAGTTACATATCCTTCTACCTGGCCTCTTTGTGGAAGCTTTCTTCCTTTTAGCGATAAGAACATGGGTTTAGAATCCTGGATTCTCATCCACAAATATCATTATAGCTACCTATTTTGGGGCAAGGCCTTATTTCCCTGTATTAATTTTTTTTTTACCCTTAAAATGATATATTGGTTTTCTCTCTGGCATATTTATTAAAAATGATGCATCATATTGTGGACGAATTTTGCAATAGAGATAGAAAAACCCTCAGCCAAAGAGGAAACATTTTTTTAAGGTCACCAATTACTTGAAGTTTTTATGGAAGGCAGGATAAATTATGTAAAGTAAGTAAAATTTTGCATTAAGTATAAGAAAAGGTAATAAGTCTGTGACTGTACCCATTTTGGCAGCTTTTGCTCTTGACCTGCACATGTCTTGTAATGCTATTCAGTTCTTAATTGATGTTCTTCCTTTTCCCCCGCCAGCCCCTTTCAACTTCAAAAGCTCTAGTGAATAAGGTAATTTTTACCACACATTTCATATAGAGACCAAAGACACTGGACACTGCAAATCCTTTGGTATCTTTCTTTGCCTTCTAAATCTTTCTCTCTTCAATGCACCTCCCCAGAACTCGGTACCCAGGCTTTCTTCTCATTCCTCCCTTCACACAGTCATTATGCACCACAATGTAACTTCATTCCCACAACGTGAATGCCACACTCTATGCCACAAGTCTTTGTTCAGCCAAACGTATTTTGTCTAATATTTCTCAAACCTGCTTCTGTGGTAGAAGTGGAAGAATGCGTGACTCGGTTCATTGTATCATAGGTAGCATATTAAACAACCTACTTTCACTGGACTATGTATGCTCATATTTACCCTCTGAATTTGAGGAGAAATGGTTAAGAGAACAAATTCTCAAGTCACATTGCTTGGTTTAAAATCCTAACTCTTCCATTTATTATTACATAGTGAGGTAACGTAAGTGTCCTCTGTTATAACTGGTACTTGAGTTGAATAGTTGAAGCAGAGAACAGTGGAAAAACTCAGTCAAGTAGAGCTGAGTTTTAATTCTGGCTCTGATTCTCATTAGTTGTGTGACTTGGGAAAAATCACTTGCTATCACTGAAGGTTTCTTCCTAAGAGAATGTGGGAAAATATAAACCTAGCAAGGAAACTTGGGGAAATATAAACCTTGTAAGGACTTGCACACGCGCACACACACACACACACACACACACACACACGCCACTAAATAAATAGTAGTTACTACTGTCTTTAGTATGTACTAAGGATGAAAAAATAAGGGGAGAGGGAGATGTAAAAAAAAATAAGTAACATTTAGCACAAAAAATGCAAGGAGGTTAAGAGTCAACATTCATTTAACAAATATTTTCTGTTCCCCTATTATGGTCCAGGCACAAAGCTGAGCATTAGACCATGAGCAACATCAAACATTGTCCTTTACTCTTATTTGCTTATTCTCTGTGTTCTCTGGGAGTAGTCTAAAAAAATGTAAAATAAAAAGGGTAGAGGCCTTTCATTGCTTACAGAAGCAATCTGGAAAAGAGATAAAGGGGAATACTGTCTTCCCATTAACACAGATTTTAGATAATCTTATCAGACAAATCATTAGAACTACGTAGAGGCATAATAAAAAATAATAAATAACCTTTGTTGTCAATCATAATATATTACTGATAAGTTTATCAACATATATACTTGCGAAAATAAGTCAGAAGAGTATTTCAACATGAAAAAAGTGAGTGTATTTAACTCTAAAAGCATCTTAACAAAAGCAACATCTTATGTGTAATTTGCATATTTGGAAGCTGTAAGATAAATAAATGCTGAAAAAGGGAAAATCAGCTGTCAACAAAGGAGAGACACTGGAGACCTGAGATGCTAGCAAATCTGTGACTGTGTGTCTTCCTAAACCCCAATGCTTTACTTCTGAATCAGCATTCTTGGCTGACTCAGAAAAAGCATTAAAAAAAGCCACATGAAGATTATGTTCCTAAATTGGAATATTTCAGACATGCGTACTGGAACTTTTCACAACATTTTACCATTTCCTTAATTTAATATTCAAAATTGATATAACAATTTCAGAAAACATTTCAGGAATACAGTTGAGTGCGAAAAATGCTTTGCAAGTTGAGACTAGACTGAAACCTTCTGTTTTTTTGTGGAGTAATGGAGCAAGCACATCTTTTGATACTCAGGTAAGTATGCTATTAGCCAAGGGTGCCTTTGCTTTTCAAATTCAGTACCTGAGAGTTTCATTAACACCTTCCTAATTGACTTCCACATAAATAGAGCTTTATTAAAAGATCTAGGATCACATTTAAAATTATGGGGTTTTTTTCTTTTTAATTTTACTATCTGAAAATATTTTTAAGCATTTCTATTTTAACCAGTTTGGAACCAGATAACAACAGAAATCCCTATTGATTTTAGTATTCTGAAAATATATGTATAGATGCATATGTCTGTGTGTGTGTGTGGAGAGAGAGAGGCTTCAAAGAAAAATCCCATAATACCATCTACCGACTCTTTATGGAAATTGAGGTATGGACAGCCAGAACACTTCCTTTATCTTCTGCTATATTTTCATTTTGAGAATTCATGAACTAAAGGGGGGCAAAGATTAAGCAAAGAGGAAATCTGGGCATACAAGTCAATGCATTGAACAAGACTAGAAGGAATCTATATGAAACAAAGAGATGAAATTTTGAGTTAAAAGAATAAATACTACCTTCTCAATACAATATATAGAAAGGGATAAAATAGTGAAAGGAAGGAAGGGGTAATGAAGAGTCTTTGCAGGCTTCAGGTAGCACACCCAAGCTATCTAACCCGAGGATACAGAAAAGAAATAAATGGGAACCAACCAGAAAATTGGGAAAAAGTTAAAGCAGAAATTAAGTGCTCAGAAACCTGGATAACTATCAAATTGACAAATAAAACCAAGGTTTTGTTCTTGAAAATCTATTAAATTGATAAGTTGCTGACAACTCTAATCAAGAGAGAAAACATATTTATGAAATTGGGAGTGAAGCAATTATAACCAGAATGGGAGCAATTAAAAGATACAAGAATGTTATGAACAATGCTACACTAGTAAATTTACTGGATGATTTTATAGGAAAATACAGCTGAAAAGCATAGTCTTATAAAAATTCTAATACAACAAAGACAATTAAAATGTAGTGAAATATTATCACTAAAAGAGAACCATGATCAAGATTTTCATAAAAATAAGAGCACTTAATAACTTATAAACAGTGGTTCTCCAGATTTGTAGATTGCTACAACTGCAGGTGATCTTGTATAAGCTATTTATTACTTTAAAAATATTCTATAAAATATATAGCCTACTTTTAGAATCAAGAATAAAACATTAAAAATAATTTCTGCCATGGAAAAGCTTGGAAGGTAGAATATTTAGATTAATGAAAGATCACATTTACTCACATAAACAAAGCAGAATATTAATATGTCCAACATGAGATTATGTAGCTACATATTTTTCATTAAAATATTTATACAAAGTTTAATGTTTGTATAATATCAAATTCAATTTATATTGATTCATAAATTCTGTCTCTACATAACCAGAAGAAATCATTTTACAAAGGGATCAATTAAATAACAAGGGTTTGGATAAGACTTTCTTAGTGGCAAAATCAGATCTGAAAAAAGTGTTTCCCCGAAAAACCTACCTTGAGGATATTTTGTTTAAAACACAAAACTTTCATTAAGTTTCAAGAGAGGGAATCACTTAAGGAAGCTGCTATCCTCTTGTCTATTGGAATCATCATTCACTAGAATAATTATTATTAGGAAATATGCCTGATTCATTTTCTTCACATGCTAACTATACATGGCATGGCATACCACAGCAATTACTGTCAAGAGAATTACTATTAAAAGAATCATTTTCCCTGTACTTAAAGTGTTTTCACTTAAAACAAAAAGAATAAAAGTAGTCATTATGTGCCTGTTATGGAGTGATCTGCCCCTAAATATCTTCACAGCTCCCTCTTTTACTTCTTTCAGTTCTTGCTGATCAAATATCACTTTCTCATAAAAGATCTTCTTTTTAATCTGTGTTAGGCTGCATTTTTGTTTACAATTACCTACTCTCCCAGGAGGATTAGACATTCTTGCCCAGTTGGTTTCAGGTTTGGTCATATGACTTGCTTTGTCCAATAACGTGTGAAGGTAAGTGCCACATGTTTTTCTAGGCAGAAGTTTTAGGCGTCTTCACATTGTTGCTCCCATCTCATTTCTCTCTGCCTTGATGACTGCAGTGATCTTTCTAGAAGCTGCTCTGTCAACCTGGACCCCAGAGGAAAGACAACATGGAAAAGAGCCATGCCTGACCTGTGACTGACATGCAGCACTGGCTATAATTAAACTGTTAGTGTAGTCAACCTCGGAAATTTGCAGTTTGATTGATATCACAGTATAACTTACCCTGTTTTCAGGGACACACCACCTCATACAAGCAGCAGGTACACCTCCTCCAGTCTGTTTCATTTTTTTCCATAGCATTTTTTTGCCCTTCAACATATAAGTCTATTTGTTTATTGTCTGTTTTCATCCATAAGAATACAAGCTTCATGAGGGCAGGGGCTTTATTCTTTTCATTGTTGAATCTTAGCACCTTGTTTAGTGACTGTGGTAATTATTAGTCAGATGGAAGGTACATGAAAGGAGGAAGGGCATTTCAAGCTAAGGTGGGACTCTTCCTAAAATGTCAGAGGAGAGATATAAGCTGCTGAATTGTATCAACTTTATTTAGCTTTTCCAGCTGGAGGGAGAAAATGAATCAAAGTGGGGAGGAAAGGAAATTGGAGGACTAGGTTATTATGATTATCCATGAAGTCTGGACATAATCAGGAGAGTAAAATCATACAGCAATTTGAACAGGGGAAGTTTAATGTAATATACAGAAGTATTAACTGTAATATAGGAGTGGAGTGATGGGAAGTAAGCTAGTAAAAGTTAAAGAGAACTGTGAAGAATATAGGAATAGCAGATGTAAGGAGCAGCTACAAATATAAAAAATAGCACTAGCACTAACATAACAGTCCCAAGGAAGAGACGAAGCTCCTTCCCCCCACTCTCCCACCTTCCATCCTGGGCTGAGACATAGACTTCATTTGTGGCCATGGTTCTGACTCATTGTATGGCAGAGAAGTTGCTATGGTACCACACCTGTGGAACGTGCTGGAAATATGTTCTCTAAGATGCTGAGAAAGCTGGTGGCTTGGCAGTGTCTTACTGAGGCACTCTGCTACAAAAATACCTAAGGAAGTGTGCCAAGGGAAATTCTGGTTGTGATGAACTGCAAGACTGGGTGATGAAGAAGCCATCTATGCTAGCACATCAGAACAAGGAAGCAAAACTCCTTTCCTCTTGCAATATCTGTCCAACATCCTCTACTGGCAAAGCTTAAAATCATTCCAACTTGAAAAAATAATTAAAGGCCTTGGATAATTTTCACAGATCAGACAATGCAGGATGAATTTGGAGTTGAGAGGCAATAAATTGATAACTGACATGTCAGGTAAGAGATTTTGGTGATCATTCCAAGAGAATGGAAATGATGTTATAGTATCTTTGACAGGTATAGAGCCATTAACAAAGTAGATTTAACAGGATTTGATAATAGGTTGAATGTGGATTTGAAGAAGAAGGAGAAATAAAGAATCCTCCAATTCCACCAGGAATGATTGGTTCCCTGAGATGTGTAATTCAAGAAGAAATGATCTTTGGAGATTCATCAAGAAGACTGGTGGGGATGGAAGTAAGTAAGTAAAGTTATAGACACATTGAATTAAAGATATGTATTAAATATCTAGATGGAAGTGGCCTATGGGTAACTGAATACAAAGATCTGGAGCTTAGGAGAAAGATACAAACATAAATAGATTTTACATTTCCTATATAAAATAATTACTAAATACTTGATATAGATATCACAGAGAGTTGGTAGGTAATACAGTGCAAATTGGATTATAGCAACCAAGAGTGAAAAGAATGAAAAGAGAAGGCTACAAAGACAGGGAACCTAGAGAACACTAGTATTTAATGCCCTTTGGTTCTTTTGGCTTCTGCCAATTAGGATGTTTAGTACCAAGTATTTTCTTTACAATGTCAGGCCCTATGTAGCACATGGAGAGTTTATCCCAATTGAGACTTTCCATATATTTTTATATCTTTTTTTTCTAAAATATGGCAAACTATAATGTGTGCTCCAGGACCTAAATCCAATAGTTATCCACATTCTAGACAATGGACATTTACAACAATTTCTCATACAATGACTGAATGATGTGAGCTATCAGGAAGCAACATCATCTTAATAAATCAAGAGTGATACCTGCAGAGTGATTTATAGCCCTGGTTAGAATTAACTAGCTCTCTCAGGGTGAAGTTTCTTGGGGAACCATTCCTAAATGAGTTAGAAGATCCCCTGGGGAGGTCAGTGGTGTTATTGGAAAGCCTATGGGCAAGCAGGCCCATGGTTTCCCCCTGATGGTGTGCGCTCCTTCCTTATTACCATCACTGTAGTCACAGTCCTGTCAGTAATTATCAGAACAAAAATTGTAAAAAAAAAAAAAAAAAAAAAAAAAAAAAAGGAGGAATAGGAGAAATGCCAAATGAAAATTAATTTAAAAATTAGATAAAAGTAAAACTGATTTTTCAGAGTAAAATACAAGAGAAATATTAAGAATTAATGGTAAACAAGTAGGTATAAATAAAAATTAAAATACATAATCAAAGTTAAAAGTTAAAGCAATGTTTTAATAAGGATTATAACAAAAGTGATGCTTATGTTACAGTGTGAAAGAAATGAAAAATCTTAAAATCCTCAGGCAAAATATTAATATGAATGTACAAAATTAATAACTTAATAATTATAAAGTATAAAACTATATGTCTTTAAAGTTAGGAAAATTAAAAAAATATTTTTTAAAAAGGGGAAAATGCTAGTTGATGAAATAAATATAATACTAAAGATATAGAGGAAAGTCCAAGGTGAGTTAATGAAGTATGTTTGAATGGGAGGTTGACAGGGTAGAAATGACGAAATCAAACATAAGTAGGGCAGGGATTTGAATTCTTACTAATGTCTTCTACGTTTCTAATTTCTGGTATATGGTCCACCACCTTGAACTAACCTGGCCTAATCACTCTGAAAAATGGCCTGCAGGCATATGATCTTGCTTTTCCTCCAGCCTTCATTTCAAATCAGAGAAACATGAAGACCCACAATCACCTACGAAGACCCAGACATTGATGAATTCAGTGCTCTCAGAAACCCCAACAGTCTCAGAAAATCAGAAAAACAGGAGATTTACTCATACATACCATAAGTTATTAGTGTATATTAAGCATAATCACAGAATTATATTGGTGGAAAAGAAAAATGAAAACAAAGAATGAAAAAAATGAAATCTTGGCAGATAGTCATGATATAGCTTATGGTGGAAAATTCCTGTCTGCGTATTACATACTTACCTCAGAATGACTTGAAGGGTAATTTCCCTATGAAAATTATAATCAGAGTAGTTTAGGCAATGCACAATTTCAATTCTTGGCTCATGCTTCTGCCACGATTTAATAAATCACAGGCGTATTTGCAATGTAGAGTGAAACAAAACGTTTTGACATTATAAAGTTGTGGGTTTGAATCTTAATTCTGCTTTAAGCTGTTTATGAGTTTTACCCCCTAATATATCAGATCCCATAGGATTCAATGTGTAAATGAGGGTAGAATGCATCTTGTAGGGCTATTTTGAAGATTAAAAATAATGCAAACAAACATCTAGCACAATGTATGGCAGAGAGTGAATTGTACCCCTCATTTGTGTTGTTAGACTTACAGCTACTGAGTTAGCACTGCTCTGAATCAGCATTAATCTTCAATCATAAACTAACTTGATCACTAACAAGGTTTTAAAAGGCCACAAGCAAGCCAATTAACTTCATTAATTGGTGTCACAAATGAACACTGCTTTTTAAAAATTCCAGTGACTTTCCTTTTATATTGTAGTCGTATAACAAAATACATAATTGATCATTGCAGTTAAAATAATTTCTGTACTAATTCATTTATCCAAGTGTCTTTCACATTAGTGCATTCTTATTTAGTAGCTAGTGTTGTCATAAAATTGGTCAGGTGACCATTCATAAAAAGATAAGGAGACATGGTAAGTCAGACAGAACAGGGTCATAGCACATGTGGAACTTAGTTATTTAGCACAATAGGATTTGGCTTTAAGGTAAGAAAAGTTGTTTTAAGTATTATTGATTTTTACTTGGAAAATGTGTCCTATTGATTTTTCCATCTAGACCTATAACTATGGCTTTTAATGCACCATTCTTGTCTATAATGACGACCAATGGAAAGTCAAGAGCAAAAATGGGATGATTCAGGCGGGGAAAGGGTAAAATTAGGTTTTAAGAAAAACTACCTAAAAGAGCTCCCTCCGCCACACACACACATGACTGTACTTCAAAGTGTTACTTACTTCTGAAGTGGAAAACGAATTTCTTAGCTTTCTGAAACCATGTGACGAGTTTAAAAAGTAAGCAACTGAATTTGCTGTTTCAAAGCATCTATGCTTTTGGGTAAAGAATTCCTGGGTTTCTGCCAAAAATAAAGTTCAATTATTTGGAGGAGTTGGTTGTTTGAATTTCTGCATTTCTTTTAATCAGGATTTTTTCTCCCAGCTGTCATTAGCTGGTTCTATTTTATTACCTTTTGAGACTTGGCATTCAAGCATTTGGAAATGTATTTATTCAGTGTATGAAACAAACAACAACAACAAAACTGCTGGAGTTCTGAAGAACATTGCTTATCATCTGGCATTGCACAGTCAATATTCTTTGTGCGTCAAAGAACCTACTTCTACAGGGCTACCCAGGAGTAGCCTCTGTAGAAAATGCCTTTATTTTCCTTTTTATTTCCTTTCTCAGTGCATCTTTCTTACTTTTCTTTCTTACCTCTCTTTCTCTACTCCTTCCTTTCCTTTCTTCCTTCTCCGTTGCTCTGTCCTCTCTTTTCTCCCTTACTTCCTTCCTCTTTTCTGAGTTTCTTCTGTCTTTTTTCATTCAAATTTGAAAGCTCCAAAGAAATAATTTACTTAAAAGTTCAATATTTGTGAAAAGGGGTTTCCAAGAAACAAAGTTTATTATTTGTACCAGATTTTGAACAGAATAGAATGAAATTGCAAAGAAGACAATTCCATTAACATGATAATAGATACTACCCTTTATCTCAACAGTTTATGATTTTAGTTTTTGCATCATGAAACAATCACTTGTTAAGCAAATCCACTTAAGTGCTCTGGGAATTTTCAGATTCATTCAGAGTCTTTTAGTTAAGAGTGCTACATTGATTTTTTTTTCCAGACATTGATTACTGCCTGAAAGAGGAAAAGGTTACAAGAACAAAAAAGCACCTAATAACTGGACAAGTTATTAACCTATAGAGCATTGAATTTATTATCATTCATAATATTAAAAATTTTTAACTATGAGGTTTAAGGAATCCCATAAAATATATTCCTATAGAAGAAAAATCCCAGGTTTCTGCATTAACATTTTAGTTAACTAAATAGTATCATTTATACAAACTGATGTTTTGCATAAAGTCAGACACCTATTATTCAAATATTGTTGGCCATTTAAGTAGTTGTATAGTATCCCTCATTTAATGCTTGATGATCATTGAGACGATGTAAATCCTGTAGTCAAACAGGCATAATCTAGTTCCTTTCCTCTATCAGTCTGTGTTGTCCTTTAATTTTTTAAAATTGGATATACTGTCTTCAAGAAGACGGTATACAGAATTGGTTTATTTTAAGTAAGAGGTAAGTAGCAAAGTTAGGCAATGAGATCAGCTTTCAGTACAAGTAGTAGTTGTCTGTGGAATACAGTAGTCGGTGGGAGGCCTGCCTCAGGTGAGATGACAAAATTTTAATGGATTTGAGAAGCAGTTCTTTGTTCCTCTACAACTTCCTTCTGCCTAAGTCTGGGGAAAAAGTGAAACAACCTGAAACCTATTATAGAGAAGTGATTATGTCAGAAATTTTATATAAGCTTGATTTTTCTGTTTGGAATCATGGTGGGGGAAGGATAAGAGAGTGTCAAAAAGAGTGATGTTCAAAGAACTGATTTTCCTCAGGCAAAACTGAAGATTATTAATTATATTGCCTAAGGTTGAATTTATTTGTACTTATATCTTTATTTAAAAACAAACTATTAGGAGTAGTTCCAAAAGGAAGTAGTTCAAAAGAGTAATAGTGCTTTATGTCTCTGCTTATTTCCTTTCGTCTCTTCTGCAGTCTTTACATTCAAAGAAACAAATACATTTTTAAAGGCATATTATACAAAACTGTCTTCTTTTTTTACTTGACCAATAAAACCGGAGAACTGACAATCAAAACTGTGGCTCTTCAGACAAGCTTGAGGCAATTTTGGATTCAAGCATTAGGAAAAACAAACTCAGACTTTCTTTCTCACTTTGTGCTTCTGCTTTTGCTGACAATGTCACAAAGGTACTGCACATCAAAGAAGGCCTCTAAAGCAGACCATTAGATCACAACCAGTTACAAACCTCCAATTTTTAGCTCTTCTAATGAAAACCTGCACTCTGGCACCATTAGCCTAATTCCTTTTTACAGCTCCAAGATCAGCAGTGTCATTTCAATTAAAATAACACACAAATATAATAGTATTTATCCTCAAAAAGCCTCATAACTAAGAATGGACCTTTGTTAAATCCTCAAATCTTCAACCACATAAATCCTCTTCTAAAGCAAGCAGGTAATCCATTCAGCCTTAAAATATTATTGATGTGGCATGCCACACTTACAAAGCATTCTATTTTTCCACAATACTTTTTTTTCCTTAACATCTTCTGGCATTTCGTTCCTTGCTCTTTTTCAAAAGAAAAATTGCAGAAAAATAGGATCTAACTTTACTGAGTATTATTACTTTATAAATCTTCATTTTCCAGAGTCTCTCATCTTCTCTGACATGATTCACCAACGAAATTATTATTTTATGAAAAGGAACAAGAATCATAACAAGGAACACCTTTGTTTCTCCACAAGTGTTTTGGTAATTAGAAACAGGAAGACAGCTTTGTTCTCTAAGAACACCTCTGAGGAAAACGTTTCAAGTATTTTTTCTGAGCTGTCATGACTTTAACACACCGACCAGTCTTCCTGACACACTTTGAATCAGATATCCCTAAGCAGTGAAGCAGCAGTTTTTCCCGCAAACTGACATTTGGTAAGCATTTATCAATCTAATAAACATTAACCTGATCATATGAGTCGAAGAAAACTCAGCTTTTAAAATTATATTATCTCCATTCAAATTCACTTCCACAGAGCTGAAGTCCATGTCTCCTACTAGACACAGCTGTCATCAGAATCAACGGTAGCTTGTACTGAATGATTGGTTACCTAGTGGTAAAGGACTATACGCTATATGCATTTGGGAAGCATTTTGATCATGAAAAATGTGGAAATTGATCTACGGCACTACTTGATGTCTACTTCTTATATTCTATTAAACTTCCATAGTACAAAAGAGATCAAGTATAGCCATTTAAGTATAGTCTATAAAATGCACACAGCAGAGATTTTTTTTTTTTTTTTTTTGCGAAATACAAAGGAAAATCTTAAGAGGGAAAGGAGTGTATGACCTAAGAGCAAAATCAGATTTAAGAGCTAAGAGCAGAATCTCTGTGAAATCACAGGAAAGGCTTGTAGTAGGAGAATAGGATAATGGAACACATCTGTCACGTAGTAGAAAAGCTAGATTTGTAGAATCAACACAGTAGCCAAGGGAAAAACCAGGCTACTGTGTAAACGACTGAGCTTTAATTTTGATCCAGTAGGACAACTGGTTAGAATACAAAGACCTAGACTGAGAAATCTTGCAAATCACTAGAATTCATACTCTTTTCTTTTGAATAATCAAGCAAACCTGATCACAGCTTAACCTAAAGAAAGAAGATTTCAATGTCTAAAGCAGGTGTCAGTAGATGTTTTCCATAAAGGTTCAGATAATAAATATTTTAGGCTTTACAGGCCTTTCAGTTTCTATTACTACTACTCAAATATTTGTCCTTGCAGTGTGAATACAACCATAAACAATACATAAACAAATGAACATGGCTATGTTCCAGTAAAATTTATTTATAGGCACAAATTTGAATATTCATATGATACAAAATATTCTTCCTTTTATTTTTTTTCAACCACTTAAAACCACGTTAAAAACTTTTTTTTTAGTTCTCAGAATGCACAAAGGCAGCCACTGGCCAGCTTTGATTTGTGGGCTGTAGTTTGCTGGCTCATAATCTAGAGAAATAAAACCTATGTAATAAGTGAGCATGTTGAATGCTGGGAATATACAAAATCTGAGTTGTTTTTGTAGGAGTTTTCTACTCTGAAACTTATTTCCAAGAATTAATAGCATCAGCAACTTGAAGTAGTCTAATTCAGTTTTTCTGACTCAAGAGCCTATGACTTAATTTAGTGACAAAAAAAAAAAAAGAACTTAAATAGATTTGGCAGATTGTGCCTAGCACTATTTCTATTTCTTTGTATCTTGCTCCAACTACTATAACTACAATTATAAAACTATCTTAGAGACTAGATGGATATTTTTAAATAATTAGCTACGTCTTTTTCTATGAAATACACAAAGATATAATGTATGTTTAAATATATGGAAAACTGTGTATCTTATCATATGGTAGTTATTTGAATCTCAGGGTGTAGTGCCAAGATGAAAGTAGCATATCTAACTTTAAAGAGGACATTTACATTTTTAAGGTAGTATGTACAGTGGTTAAGGGAATGTTTTATAGAAACAGATTGCCTGGACATAAATCAAAGTTCTATCACTTACTACTGTATGACTTTGAACAGGTTACTTTCATAAACTTTGTGCCTCGGTTTATTCACCTACAAAATGGAGAGATTCCATAGGGTTGTTTTGAGTTAATCTATGTAAAATACTTAGAAAAGGGAATGACACAAAGTAAGACTTATAAAGCTGTTTGGTTTGTTATCATTATCAGAAGCACCCTCTCATGTCTTATTTCTTCATTCTTAGAAACTCCTTTTGAGTAATCAAATAATATACCCCCCGAAAACACACACACAGACTCACATAATTTTGGTTGGCATGAAAAATTAGGTAATCCAGATAAACTTCCTTTAGGTGAAATTTAACACTTATCTTGATCAACTTTCACTATAACAGTAATTTCCTAGTTAGACTCTTCATTTCAATATGAATAATAGAACTTATTTTAAAATATAAAAGAATATTTCATCTTTAGAGGGTATAAGAAGAGATGAAAGTCATATCTTACACTAAATAGACAGTTAAATGGTTAGTTCAAGTATATGGATTTGAGCAAAAAGAACATTATCAGTTACCTTTAATTATACTGAAAATTTTGCCTCAAAGGATTAGGATAATTTTATCCCATTGACAGGTTACTCTTTCTCTTATTTAAATGACTCAGTAGTCTAACTGAACATTATATGTGCATTTCTAATTTTAGTACAATATTTGTATTCATTCTACATTGAAATTCAGTAAGAGAGGTTATGAATACAAGCAACGGCTCCCTAACTTCCATACTTATGAATTAGTCTTATGGTAAGGTATTTCAACAATCTGGTTGTAGTTTTCACATTAAAATATTTATATATGGTAATTGACAGCATTACCACTAAAGTATAAAACATTCTATCACCTTGTCTTCATGACCTTTTTAAAAATAAATTCTAAAATGAATGCTTACAAGTTTAACATCATACAAAACCCAAGTTTTGAGATAAACCAATGAAGCAACCACAAAAACAAAATGCAGTAAAACTCCAGACAATCTGTAAAATGCAAATATATATGTGTGTGTGTATATATATATATATATATATATATATATATGATGCACATTCTTTTGTCTAGCTTCCTTATATCCTTTTCAGGACAGGAACAGTTATAAATATTTACACAAAACACATTAACCTAATTTTATCTTTATTGTAACCTATTAGGTATCTGTTACTCTTCCTGTCTTTAAGTGACAGAACTTATTTAAAAGAACTTAAAAGATTTAAAAGAACTTAAAGCTTATGCTGTGTCTTTAAGATTGTGTTGCAAATACGGGTCGTAGTTAGAATTTGAACGCAAGATTTTAATTACTAGTCTAAGTCTCTTCCCACTACACAAGAGATGACATATATTAAATTACACTACAGCATAATCTGATGATGCCATTTTTTTCTGACACGACTGGGGAATACAAGTACTGAATTTTTCAGAAGTAGAAATTGACTTTTGGGTCCCAGAGAAACATTTATTTTAATCATTTTTTGATAGAAATCTTCTGAAAAACTATTAATACTTCCCTGTATTCTTAAAAAGAGGCCACTGAAGGGAATTTGCTCTTATCTTCATCATTCACAGCCTCCACCTTGAACATCCATTACCATACCCTGTGGTAATACCTTGCCTGTCAAGCTGTCAGCTGGCATGGCCTGCCATCATCCTACTTGCCTCTAACAACCGTCTGCTCCAATTCCTCTCAGTGACTCTGGGTCAGGGAACCAGACGACCAAGCTTTTTAAAGATTATAGGTAAAGACCCTGAGTTTCCTTAACTATAAAATGAGATTGCTATACCAGATCCGTAGTTCTCAATCCTGGCTGCATATTTGAATTACTTGGGGACCGTTTTTGTTTTTCTTTTTTAAACAAATATTGCTCTGGTTCCACTGCAGATTCTGGTTTAATTGGTCTGAAATGGAGCTTCACCATTGGTATTTTCAAAATGCTCCTAAAGTGTTGTGTTTTGCTTTGTTTTTCAGCCAGATTTGTGATAGTATTAGATGATGTATAAAATATCTTTAAATCTGAAATATATTGTTTTCACAGCTAAAAGAATCAGTAGATCTCTAAATGAAGGTCTAAATTCTATACTCTAGTTTCTAGCTAAGTAGAATATATATATATATACATATATATATATCTGCATACACACACACACACATATATTCTTCCTCAAGTCATCATTTGGAACTAGTGTACAGTTTTGCATAGTAAGGTAAAGGCTTCCTATTTTCATCAAACCTACTCGGTATTTCCTCTTTAATTTTTTAAATTCCCCTCTACAATTCTCCAGCTAAATTATTAGATTAGGTTGCAAAAACTTAAATAATGAATGTAGCAATCTAGCATTTTGAAAATGACTCCATATATATAATTTTATATCTTTAACATTATAACAAATTATTATTATCTTTGCTTCCTTCCTTCCTTCTGCAACTTTTATTTCTATTGCTATGTGTTTGCTATTGCCAGAGACAGGAAAACGAAACAAAACAAAAAACCCTCCATTTCAATGGAGTTCATAGGTGAATGTGGAAAAACTAACAAGTGAGCAGACAGTTGTAATCTATGTGCTAGAGATATTGTAGATTCCTGTAATAGTGCAGATTGGGTGCAACTAAACCAACCTGGGGAGGATAGGATTCCTAGAGGAAGTTAAGGTTCAATTTAATCTTGAAAAACTCACCTAAGTAAAGAAGGAAAGGGTCAGAGGAAAGACACTATCAGGAGAAAAATATGAGCCTCTTTAAAAAGATTTAACAGTGTAGAATACTCTGGGGGATTTCAAGTATGAGTTTAATATGAGTGTTAGGTAGAAAAAAATAGAAGAAAGTATAGAAAGCTGAGTCAAATAATCAGCTTGGAGGTAGTTTATGGAGGAACCTAAATGTCCTGCCAAAGATGTCACATTTTTACTATAATGACAATAGGAAGGCATTGAAGAATCTTAATGTGCAAACCAAACATATAAGTAATCCACATTTCACGTTCACGACTAAAACATTAAAATGTGATTATCATTTAGCACTATTGCTATTTATGAATTTGAAGAAAATGATGATATACCCTGGTTAGAGATTGATAGTTTAGAAGTCAAGGTAATAATCATTAATAATCAATAAGCATTTATCTTTTTGGAGAATCTATGTAGACAGATTTGTCATTTATGATCACTGAGGCATGAAGTAGAGGAATCAAAGTGAGGATGAAAAAGATAACTTTCATTTCAACTTGTCAATGTTGACAATGAGATAGTCAATTAAACACATTCCATATGTATATATGAAGGACCTGAACCCAAGAGAGAAAGAGAGCATATAAGCATGGAGAAACAAATCTACAGGGTATTTGATACTATAGTTTTATAAAGTGAACATAGAGATTGAGATTAAGGAACATAACTCTCAGAAGCATAAATATTTAATAGGCAGGTGAAGGAATAGGGCTCTATACGGAAGTGGAGAAGAAATAACTAAAAAGGTAAGAGAAAAACCAAGGGAGACCAATATTAGGTAATCTCCAATAGGATAATGTTTCCAGATTGTGTGTAGTGAGGAATGTCAATGTTGTAGAACAGTGGAGGGACTGTTTATAGTGACATGGCTGAGGTTAGCAGCCAGAATGCTGAGAGTTGAGGAATAAACAGCAAGTGAGGTAGTGTTTTTTCTTTCTTAAAAGAAATGTTCTACATGTACTTAGTCACAGGTTGTTCAACTGATACTTAATTACATAATTTCTTATTTGAGAAACTATGTAGTCACTGTAATGGCCTTCTTGAATTAAATAAAAACAGTTACTTTCTGCTTCCATGAATCTTTGATATCATTTAACCCCACCTATCTCAAGGAAATTTCAATATACCTCCTGTTAAGTCACCAATATCCTGCTTGTCATTGGATTGCAAATACCCACTTTGGGAGTTAGTACTAACTACTTCTCTCATTTTCTTTGTAAAATCCCAATCAATAGCTGTAGAGCTTTTACAAAATGGCTACTAAAATAATTCTTGTTAGATTTACTCTTCTGTTTAGTTAAGGAGTCAGGAGTGATGTCAGATTCTCCTGATTCCATGCCATTTGGAACAAGAGTTTTTAAAATCATTGATATTGTAAGCCTTTGGAAACACTGTGCAACTTCCTAAATATAGGAATATATTTTGTTTGTAGAGAATTTACTTAGAAATATTGAAAATTTAATACATTACTCTCAGTATTCAAAAGATTAAAGAATAAAAATCCTTGAAGTATTCTTAATCTTCTATAAATATATTGGGGTACAAGTTAATGGATTTCACTAAATTTAATTTTCTTGTGATTAAATAGCTGATGTGCATATTGGTCAAAAGTAAAAATACTAAATAGGGTAGGTGCAATGCCAATGCAGCTATTAATTTATTCATGTTAATTTTCAATAAACCCCTCCTCATGCTTTAGGAAGTAAATGATTAGAACTATTAAACATAAGAAAATTGGTCCTCTTCTCTCTAATGTCTAAATATTGCAGCTCTCCATTGTTCAGCTCTTGGACCTCTTTCTTCTGTCTTTGCATTCTCTTTCTCGGAAGCAGAATCCTGTTCCATGGCTTTAAATACTAAATGTATGCTGATGACTCAAATTTATATCACCAGTTCTGAACTCACCTTGAGTTCCAGAATTGCTTGTACTTCAGCGCACTTGATTGTTCTGTTTAGATACCTGATGAAAATCTCAAATATCAAAAACAGAACCCTAGATTTCCACCCCACACAGAAGAAGAAACAAAGTGAAACAACCTATTCCTCCCTTTAGTTTATCCATTTCAGTAAATGATACTGCCATCCTCACAAATGCTTGACCAAAATCCTCAGACTCTGCTTTACTCCTCAGTTTACTTACCCTACACCCACATGCAATGGCTCTCTGAGCCTATTGGTCATCACTTCTACCACCATTACCTGGTTCTGGTGGCGTCATTTATCATCTACCTAATTCAATAACCCCCAAGACTCCCTGTTTCCTCTTTTGCTTCCCTTAAGGCTTTTCTAAGCATAGTAACCAGCATGATCTTTTCTAACACAAAACATATCATGTCTTCTTATTCAAAATTCTCCAGCTGCTTCCAAAAGTACTTAGCATAAAATCTAAACACTCAACTTTCACCTACAAGGCTGGACTCTATGACCTTTTCACGGTTCTTAAAATATGACAAGATTATTCCTTCTTTGGGCCTTTGAAATGAATGCTTCTTTTGTGTAGAATATCCTCACCTCATTCAGGGATTTGATAAAATGTCACTGATTCAGATGGTTCTTCCTTCTTGCTAGCTCTTGCTGTCTCTTGCTATATACTGACTCTTCAATTATATATACTGTTCTTGTTCTTGACCATCTCCCCTCCTAAACATAAAGCTTCATAAAGACAGAGAATCTGAACAAATACCTAGTATGCTGAAAATTATTTGACATGCTATAGGGGATCTGTAAAGATTGTTGGAAGGATGAGTTCATGCAGGCACACTGCATTTGAAGGTTGCTAATCTACTCTTAATAACATCTAGGGGGTTGGATTACAGTACCTAAAATTAACAACTGGAAATTGTATAATGCATTGCATTTCACAAAGTATTTTCACGGTTATCTCATATGATCATCCACAGTTTAAATAGATTTAAGTATCCTTACTTCACAAATGAGGAGAATGAGGCTAAAAGAGGTAAAGGAACTTTTCCCAGGACCCACATCTAGTCAATTGTTGGGGCCAGGGAGGAGGAATCCCAGATCCAATGGATTTCTTGATGTAATACTACCTCCTATCTGGCTGAGCCTCCAGACTAATGTAATTGTTTTGTGTTCATTGCCATATAAAAGAAACATAGAGTGTAATTCTTAGCCATATGGTTAAATAGTTTCCCAGACAAAACTGCATTTTTTAAAAGCAAGTTCTTCAAATAACTTACCCTCTAAGTAAACAATGACTTAGAAACAAAATAGCAATTATCTTACCTAATTTTCCTGGTGTAGAAGAAAAGTTATATCCATTTCTAGGGTGTGCTGAAAGTAAATTAATGACCATGCATTTGAGCTAGAATGAGATTGATATTACTGAATGTGGTAGGAAAATCATTATGTATAACTTATGAATTTTAAGAATTTGTATTATGTTTCTTTTCATTTCTTCTTTCAATGGCTGTGAATTTAGAGCTGTTTGAATCTAAGACTTCAGGAAGAAACAGGAAAAGAAAGCAACCTTATTTGTTATACATCTGCAAGCACTGTTTTTCTGGTGTGTGATACATCATGCTCATGGGATTATTTGTGCATTCTGTTTCCAAGATGTTGGTAATTTATTTCAAATCTCTTTAGCATACTTATTTAAATAAAAATTATGAGAAAGGACCTATTTCTTATCAAGAAGAAAATATATACTACTTAGAAAGTCCTGTGATATATGTGGTTCTCTCTATGTACAGATACTGTACTTATTATCCACGCAATATCTTAGCATCATATCTTTTAAAATTCAGATTTCATTGTGAATTCAGCAGTAACAGCCTCTATAATAACCATGTCAGGACTAACTAGATTGCCATTGATGTGATTTAAATATATGCACTATATATCAGGAAAGGTGTGAATTATAGTTTGATTTAAAGAAGGCAGATCTCTTATGACAATTACTTTACAGGCTATGACATTTTCAATCTTGTTATATGAGATTTTCCTTTCTGCATAGTATATTTACATTGAAAGCTTACATATATTGTGCCCTGAGAATTCAATTAGCTAGATTTTCTTTTAATTGTAAATGATGGTTGAAGATACCATCAAACCTCACACATCCACTCATTCATCAACAACACTTGCATGCTTACTGAATACTATGCTAGTTGCTAGGAATCAAAAGATGCATAGTAAATGATCAATTCTGTAATGAAAACTATAGCCTAATAGGACAAGCAAAGAAATCAACAATTTTCATGTGGTATGGTTTTCCATACCTGCTGAGAATACAGGCATATTCTGGTTCATTAAACAATTATAGTTTTTATCATAAATTAATACCTTAGAAATCTGATCTATAAAACTTTTTTGAAGTTAACATGACTCAAGCATGAAAGACTTATTCCCTCTTAGTTTAAAGAAAAAAAATCAAATTTCTGACCTTTCACAGCTGAGTTCTAGAACCTGGAAAGTGGAAATCTACTGAAGAAAGATGACTCTTAAAATCCAGGCAATTTTCCCTGCTAATGCTGTTATTCCACCTCACCTTCTTTAAGGAGCACAATCAACATGTATATATGATATAGTTCAAAACGGGAGAGTGCACAAATGGTAGAGTACCGCAAAATCATCCTCAGTAGAATGTAAACACAAATTTCAAATTTTTACATTTAAGTCTGAATTTAAGTGTGCATGTAAAAGACAATGAAAAGTATTAGTTGTTGGAAATATAGTTCTAATGATTAAATTTTATTAGGGGTAAAACCTGGCAATAGAAAGGAACTAGCATTGTTAAATGGCATAGAATCTGATTTTTATTTTAAATGCACTATTTCATTTAATCTTAAAAAATTATTAGTTGAGGCTTAGAATAAAGAGGAAATTTGTTCAAGAAAAAAAGCTAAGAGATTCACCATTTATTTTTATTTTATTTTATTTTATTTTTTTTGGCCACACCATGTGGCATGTAGGGTCTTAGTTTCCCATCCAGGAATCAAACCCGCACCCCGTGCATTGGAAGCGTGGAGTCTTAACCACTGGACCGCCAGGGAAGTCCAACCTTTTATTTATTGATATAATAAGTTCAGTGAGAAAAAGACCTGGTTCTTCCTTTTCTTTGTATTTCCAGTGCCTGTAGACCAACTTAAATATAAATATTTGAATGCTAAATTTCTGAGGTTACAGAGCTAATTAACTTACAACAATGATATCTTTCTAATGTCAAAGTTCTTAAATAGATATCCATTGATCTTATGTAGAAGCAAGAAGCAGCAGCCTTGATACATACTTAGGAAAATCATCATAACAGGACAAAACATTTTGCCCAATACTTTCTATGACTCAAGACCTTGCATTTTAGGGAGCTTTTGGAATATTTTCAGGGCAGTTCAAGAAAGTGTACTTGTTTTAGCCACAGTATACATCTTAGATAATTAATGGGCATCTTAGTTCGTGCTTCTATAACAAATGATCATAAACTGGGTGGCTTATAAACAACATAAATTTATTTCTCACAGCTCTGGAGTCTGAGAAGCCCAAGATCAAGGCTCCGGCATATTCGGTGTCTAGAGAAAATCCACTTCTCAGTTCATAGATGGTCATCATCTCCCTGCATTCTCACATGGCAGAAGGGGCAAGAGAGCTCTTGGGGTCTCTTTTATAAGGTCACTAAACGCAATCATGAGGGTTCCATTCTCATGAGCTCATCACCAACCCAAAGGTTCCACTGCTTAATACTATCACATTGGGGGTATTTCAAAATGTGGATTTTGTGTAAAATCTATAAACAAACGTTCAAGCTATAACAATGAGAAAGCTATATATTATTCTCTTTTCTGAGACATTAAATAAGATCTATATTTAAAAGCAATCTTGAACCTTTTCACTGATGGGTTGTATATTTGGCTCTAGCTATGTTTTTCATAATTGAACAGTGGTAATTCAAGCTGTCTTCATCAGCTACTACTACGACAACTAGATGTGGGAGGCCAAAAAAAAAAAAAAAAAGGTTGTTGGTCACATTACAATGTGAAATGCTATGCTTCCATTTCAACAAATTCAAAATTTCTGAGCTCAATATGAAATGAGTTAGTATAAAATGCATTTGCACACATCATAGAGAATGAGCCCATGGCCCATGGCTGGCAAAGAGAAAGATTATCAAACATCTTACAACAGAGTTATTTCCAGTTAAAGAAGGTTGGACTTGGATCAAATTTTCTCTCTGGTTACAAATTTAAGAGATATCAGGAAGAACGAGCTTGTCCGAACTCCACTACCAGCACCTCCCACATTTAAAACACTGACATTTAACCAATTCTTTTTATCATGTAGGTCTAGCAATTTAGAGAGATTGCTTCAGTGTCTCCCATTTTGCTGGGTTGGAAGAACAGTGTGAATTTTAAGAAAGTAGACTCCAGGATCATAACAGGCTGGATTTGAGACTTGACTCTGGAAATGCTGGCTGTGTAACTTAGGGTAAATTCGATAATATCTATACTTCATAGAGTTGTAAGGATTAAATGAATTAAAAATATGAAAAAAAAAACCACTTAGAGCTCTGTGCTAGCACAGAGGAAAGATCCAATAAAAAATACTTATTTGTTTATTTGTTCATCTCTCTATGTGAAATTATCTTTAAGTTTTCCAAATCATAAAGCAAGTCCCAGGAAATTTTTCAGAGATTCTGACATTTACATAGTCTATCAGTATCCTCACATCTTCAACTCTATACTTGCTTAGTTTAAATCATATTATCCATCCTTTTAGGTACTTCTTCCCACCTCCACTAACTATACCTATCGTACCTACTCTTCTATCAAAAACTCAACACTTGTTAAATCCAAGCTGAATCATGTGCCTCTGTGAAGATGAATGAGGCTGGAGAAATACTCACCACTATGCTAACTTGCCTCATGTTAAATCTATGATCACAGATGTGGAGTGAGACCCTCGCCCTGCTATGATTTCTCCCATCACATTTTCCTAGTTACCCCTCTCTTCCATTCATTTGAGTACTTTTCCACACATTCTCTTTTCTTCAAACTTATAATCCTCCCTTTTTCTCATGCTCTGATAACCTTGCTTCTTTGGTCATTAGGGGAAAAACTAAAAGTAATAAAGTTTTGTGTCCTTAAAACCTCACAAAACCACAGCACCAATAACTCCTGCATCTGTACCAAGATGCTCCCTTTCTTCTTGTTACAGCTGGTGACTTGTCCACTATCTTATCTAATGCCAGGCTCCACTTGTGCCCTGCATTTTGTATCCTATTTTTAGTCATGGAATATCCTTCTGTAAAATTTCCCCTTTCTTTCTGACATTATCAGATTTTCCCTCTGAGCAGAATTATTTTTTAAAAATTTCCCAACTTAATTAAAAAGAAAACTCTTTATATCCTTCCAGCTACTCCCCAATTGTCTGCTCCATTATAGCAAATGGCTCAACTATATTGTCTGTATTTTGCTGCCTGCATTTCTTTTTTTAAAAAATTTATTATTTTTTTATACAGCAGGCTTTTATTAGTTACCCATTTTATACATATCAGTGTATATATATCAATCCCAATCTCCCAATTCATCCCACCACCGTTCCCCACTTTCCCCCCTTGGTGTCCACACATTTGTTCTCTACATCTGTGTCTCCATTTCTTCCTTGCAAACCGGTTCATCTGTACCATTTTTCTAGATTCCACATATATACGTTAATATACGATATTTGTTTTTCTCTTTCTGACTTCACTCGGTATGACAGTCTCTAGGTCCATCCACGTTGCTACAAATGACCCAATTTCATTCCTTTTTATGGCTGAGTAATATTCCATTGTATATATGTACCACATCTTCTTTATCCATTCATCTGTCGATGGGCATTTAGGTTGCATCCATGACCTGGCTATTGTAAATAGTGCTGCAATGAACATTGGGGCACACGACTCTTTTTGAATTATGGTTTTCTCTGGGTATATGCCCAGTAGTGGGATTGCTGGGTCATATGGTAATTCTATTTTTAGTTTTTTACGGAACCTCCATACTGTTCTCCATAGTGGTTGTATCAATTTGCCTGCATTTCTTCTTTTCCCTTCTTTCTTGAAATTTTTTATTCATGATTTCCTTCCCATCCTTTGTCTGTAAATACTTTTTCAAGGTCCCCTATGATTAACACATCACCAAATCCAATAGACATTTCTCAATCTATATACTTTACAATTTAAAACAGATCATTACTTGATATTTCCATATTAATTTCTTATTGACACTCTAAATGGCTTCTGAGACATCCCACACTTTTACTCATCCACTTACATCTCTGGACATGGCTTTTCATTCTCTTTTCGTGTTTTTGATTTGATCTCAGCCTCTAAACACTGGAGTTCCCAGACCTCAATCTTGTATTCACTTCCTTTTTCTACCTATAACAGTCCTTGGTCTCATCTAGTTTACTGGCTTTTTATTATCATTTATATTAATAATTCTGAAATATATTTTAACCCAGGTAATTCTCATAAATTCTAGACTTCTATATTCAAGTATCTACATTGTATTTCAAGTTTAATATATTCACAAAATACTTTGATCTTTGACAACTTCTAAACCCATTTTTCATTCAGTATTTTTACTGTAATAAATGACAAAATTCTTCCACAGTCATTCAAGCCCTAAACCTTAGAGGCCTCTTGATCACTTTACCTACTGTTCCACTCCATATTCAGTTCATCTACTGGTATTACTAGCTCCATTTACTGATGAAAGAGAACAGAATATGCTAATCCAAAATATGCCAGTTTAGCATATTGATTATTTTGAATTAAAGTTACTTAGGAAACAGCTGGTACAAGTAGGAAACTCTCACCCTCCTATATGCCCCTGAAAACAGGAAATAAATGTACCATGTGAAAGATATCCTTCCTGTACCAGGAGGATAGAAGGCACTCTTATCACCAGCAACAGGAAATTTAGGGCCGAGAAAGCTGTATGTACAAACATTATTACTTCTTCACTATTTTACTACCCCAAACCCCTTTGTTTTGTCAATTCTTTATAAATTTATTGTTTCCTTGTCTAAAAGGTATAAAAGCTGCCTGCTTTGGTCACTTCTCTGAGTCTCATATTTTATGGGGCTCCCATACATACAAAATTTGTTTTTCTCCTGTTAATCTGTTTTATGTCAATTTAATTATTAGACCAGCCAAATGACCTAGAAGGAAAGAATGAAAAAGTTTTTTTGTTTTTTTTTTCACCCATACACTGGCAATGAAGAACTAGCATTTTTTGTAACAATCCTCTTCAGAGCAAGGCATAGTGGAGCTACTGTGGCAGTGAGAATTAGCAGGATCATGATCAGGGAGAGGAGAAAAGCCAAGTGAAGGAATCCCTTCCCTTTGAGCTGTGGATTCTGAAAGTGGCAGATGAGATATTGAGACACATGAGCAGAGCTTCTGTGGTATCAATGTATTGAAGGCATAAAAATTGTCAGTGAGGTAGAGCCAAGAAAGAGACACCCAGTAAACGCTTCAAGCTTTGGGTTAGAACCACAAATGGCTACACCCTAGGAATATGAGTGAACTGGAACAGTTAACATGAACTAGAACTACCAATCAACTCAATTCTTAATTGGATTAAGGTGATCTTTTCAGGTTCTAGCTGTCTCCCATAGCAAAATAAACCAACTTTAAGGAAATATAACATTAACTAGTGTCTCAAATTATCTCCACACTTTTCATATATCATATCTGACATTCAATACAAAATTAAATGTCATAAGTCACACAACATATTTTAAAAAAAGAAAATAATTACAATAGAAACATAATTAATAGAAAAGAGGGATACTAGATTTATCATAGAGATAGACTTTAAAATATCTACATTAAACAGTTAAAAGACAAAGTAGAATTTCAGTAGAAAATTCCACTTAGTATATACAAAGAATTCAATGGCAATTAAAGAACTGAAAAAATATAATAATTTAAATTAAGATATCAGTGGATTGGTTTACCATATTTGTCACAGTTGAGGGGAGAATTACAGTTGACCTTTGAACAAGACATGGGTTAAAGGTGTCAATCCCTGTGCAGTTGAAAATCTGTGTATAACTTATGGTTGGCCCTCCTATATATGTGACTCCTCCATATCCACAATTCCGCATCTGTGGATTCAACCAACCTTGGATCATGTAGTACTTTAGTATTTATTGAAAAAAATTGGCATGTAAATGGACTTGCACAGTTCAGACCCGTGTTATTCAAGGTTCAACTACATTATATTGAAAACGAAGTCAGAAAGAAAGATCCTGATCGAAGAATGAAAAGAAAAAAAAGGATAGAATATACAGAGAAGACTATAAGAGATATGTGGGCCAGAGTAGAATGGTCAAATATATTTGTAACTATAGTCCTAGTAAAAAGAGGAGAAAGATAAAGGGGCAAAAACAATATTTGAAGAAAGAATATTTGAGAATTTTTAAATGTGAAAAACACATTAAGTCAATGATGCAAATGGCATAACTACAAAGAAAACTATACCAGGTATATTATAAAATTATGTTTTTATAAGTATATAAAAGAATTATCAAAAACATATTAACTGCTTAGAAATAAATCTAATGAAAAATGTATAAGACCTATACAATACACAAAAATTAAATCACTATTGAGAATTATTAGAAATGTAAATTCATGGAGGTAATTCCCTGGTGGTCCAGTATTTAGGACTCTCTGCTTCCGCTGCTGGGGCCCGGGCTCTATTCCTGGTCAGGGAACTAAGATCCTGCAAGCCACACAGCACAGCCAAAAAAAAAAAAAAACAAAAACAAACAAACCAAAAACCAAAAAAAAAACCCAAAAACCACACACAAATGAAATGTAAATACATGGAAAGACATATCATGTTATAGATTAAAAGGCCCAATATTGTAAAGAGTTTATTTCTTACCAGTTTAATTTAAATTTAAATGCAATCTTAATAAAATCCCAGCATAACCTGGAGGAAAATTGAATACTTATAGAAATAAGAAGTGCCGCAAATAGCTAAGACCATCATGAAGAAGAAAAATAAAATCAGGAGATTACCAGTCTGGATATCAAGATTGATTGGGACATCAGCAAGATGGCAAAATAGGAAATCTTGGAACCTCCTTCCCCCCAAGGACACACGGATTCAACAACAATCCACAGACCAATTTCCTTTGTGAGAAATCCAGAAACCAGTTGAGAGACTCCTGTACCCTGGATGAACACAAAGACAACCATACTGATGCTGGTAGAAAAATCCAAGACACCATCTTGCCATAATCCTTTTCTTCCAGTATGGTAGCATAAGACTGAAAGGAAACTCCCTGCTTCTTCCTGGGGAAAGAAGGAAGGATTGGACTATACCTCCAAAATTCTAGGGTATTTTGGGGGGAAGGAGAGATCCCAAGGGGAAGGCTTCAGTCTTGCCAGTCTCAGTGTACTGAAGAGACCCAAGATACTCTAGACACCTGAGGGCCAATAAAACACATGGTGGTTCAGACCAGATGCAATCACCCAGCAGAACTTCTTCCCCCAGATCAGCAAGATACCCTATCCTTGGGTAATTCATGGGAAGGAGAGAGATTATAATATACACAGAGCATTCAGATTTTTCTGAGGCCAGTCTTAAGACTATGGAGGGGACCTGGTATACTTTAGAAACCTGAAGTCTCCTGAGAACAGAAACATTAGGTCGAGGTATGCTGCTGCCCAAGAAGACCTGTGGTACAGCAGATACCAGAGAGAGCAGAGAGGACAAGCTCCCCAACAAAGGAAAAGAAACTGAAAAATCTCTCTAGTTGGGATTTTACACACACAAGTCCAGAGAAGACATATACACAAAGAAGGTTTGAGAGACACCAAAATCTCTGACTGGGGAGACTGATGAAGATTGGAAAAAGGGGTACAGGCTCTATGGAAAACAGTATGAAGTTTACTCAAAAACTTAAAAATAAAACTACCATATGATCTAGAAATCCCATTTCTGGATATTCATCCAAAACAACTGAAATCAGGATCTCAAAGAGATAGTTGTACTACCATGTTCATTACAGCATTATTCATAATAGTCAAGATGTGAAAACAATCTAAATGTTCATAGAGCAATGAGTGGATAAGAAAAATGTAGTACACACATATAATGGAATTCACTCAATTGTACATATGTTCAATTCAACCTTAAAAAAGAAGGAAATCCTGCCATGTGTAACAACATGGATGAACCTTGAGGACCTTATGCCAAGTGAGACAAGCCCCAGTCACAGAAGGACAAATACTGCATAATTCCACTTACATGAGGTATCTAATATATCAAACTCATAGAAGCAGTGAGTAGAATGGTGGTTGCCAGGAGCTGGGGGAGGGGTAAATGGGTAGTAGCTGTTCACTCTGTGTAAGTTTTGGTTATGCAGAAGCAATAAGTTATAGGTCTGCCATACACTATTGTGGCTACAGTTAACAATACTGTATTGTATACTTAAAAACTTAAGAGGGTAGATCTCATGTTAAGTGATATTAACACAATTTAAAAATAAAAAAAAGATTTATTATTAACTTACAGTAACTAAGAGGGAATGAAATTGGCACAAGGATTCTTAAACTTAGAATAGAGCCTCCAGAATCAGATCCACCCAAGTATAGTCTTGATTTGCAAAAAGGTAAAACTGCAGAGCTGTGGGAGAAAGGAGGGTCTTCTCAAAAAGAGTTCTGGGAGTGTCCTGTGAGGAGCTTCAGCACACGTCCAGAGCTGATGTGTCGGTTCAGCCATTTCACGAGGAACTCTGGTCTGAAGGGCTGGGGGTAAGGCTTCTGCACGGGGCCCGCTATGAGCAAGTGAAACAGACTAAGTACAAAGGGAAAAAAGGTGGATGGGCTAGGCCCAAAGTGAGATTGCCAGATTTATGTCCTATCCAGATGAAATGTGGATCCTCTAGCAACAGGAAATGTGAACAGAGAGGACCTTCAAGATGGCAGAGGAGTAGGACGTGGAGATCACCTTCCTCTCCACAAACACATCAAAAATACATCTACATGTGGAACAAATCCTACAGAAGATGTACTGAATGCTGGCAGAAGACCTCAGAAAAGCCATGTGGCTGAGAGGGCCTTGGTGCTCCAGACGGCTGTCAGGCCTGAGCCTCTGAGGTGAGAGAGCTTAGTTCAGGACACTGGAGCACCAGAGACCACCAGGCCCTACGTAATATCAATAGGTGAGAGGTCTCCCAGAGATCTCTGTCTCAACGCTAAGACCCAGCTCCATGCAATGACCAGCAAGCTCCAGTGCTGGACACCCATGACAAACAACTAGCAAGACAGGAACACAACCCCACCCACTAGCAGAGAGGCTACCTAAAATCATAATAAGTTCACAGACACCCCAAAACACACCACATGATGCAGTCCTGCCCACCAGAAAGACAAGATCCAGCCTCATCCACCAGAACACAGGTACCAGTCCCCTCCACTATGAAGCCTGCACAACCCACAGAACCAACCTTGCCCACTGGGGGCAGACACCATAAAAAACAGAAACTTCAAACCTGCAGGCTGCAAAAAGGAGACCCCAACCACAGTAAGTTAAGCAAAATGAGAAGACAGAGAAATACACAGCAGATGAAGGAGCAAGGTAAAAACCCACCACACCAGGAACTAGGCAGTCTATGTGAAAAAGAATTCAGAGTAATGATAGTAAAGATGATCCAAAATCTTGGAAATAGAATGGAGAAATACAAGAAATGTTTAATAAGGACCTAGAAGAACTAATGACCAAAAAAACGATGATGAACAGCACAAAAAATGAAATTAAAAATTCTCTAGAAGGAATCAATAGCAGAATAACTGAGACAGAAGAACGGATAAGTGACCTGGAAGATAAATTAGTGGAAATAACTACCGCAGAGCAGAATAAAGAAAAAAAAATGAAAAGAATTGAGGACAGACTCACAGACATCTGGGACAACATTAAACACATCAGCATTCGAGTTATAGGGGTCCCAGAAGAAGAAGAGAGAAAGAAAGGGACTGAGAAAATATTTGAAGAGATTATAGTTGTAAACTTCCCTAATATGGGACAGGAAATAGTCAATCAAGTCCAGAAAGCACAGAGTCCCATACAGGATAAATCCAAGGAGAAACGTGCCAAGAAACATATTAATCAAGCTATCAAAAATTAAATACAAAGAAAAAATATTGAGAGCACCAAGGGAAAAGCAATAAAAACATACAAGGGAATTCCCATAAGGTTAACAGCTGATCTTTCAGCAGAAACTCTGCAAGCCAGAAGGGAGTGGCAGGACATATTTAAAGTGATGAAAGGGAAAAACCTACAACCAAGATTACTCTACCCAGCAAGGATAGGATTCAGATTTGATGGAGAAATTAAAACCCTTACACACAAGCAAGAGCTAAGAGAATTAAGGACCACCAAACCAGCTTTACAATAAATGCTAAAGGAATTTCTCTAGGCAGGAAACACAAGAGATGGAAAAGACCTACAATAACAAATCCCAAACAATTAAGAAAATGGTAATAGGAACATATATATCAACATTTACATTAAATGTAAATGGATTAAATGCTCCAAACAAAAGACATTGACTGCCTGAATGGATACAAAAACATGACCCGTACATATGCTGTCTACAAGAGACCCACTTCAGACCTAGGGACACATACAGACAGAAAGTGAGAGGATGGAAAAAAGACATTCCATGCAAATGGAAATCAAAAGAAAGCTGGAGTAGCAATTCTCATATCAGACAAAATAGACTTTAAAACAAAGACTATTACAAGAGATAAAGAAGAAAACTACATAATGATAAAGGGATTAATCCAAGAAGAAGATATAACAATTGTAAATATTTATGCACCCAACATAGGAGCACCTCAATACAAAAGGCAAATGCTAACAGCCATAAAAGGGGAAATCGACAGTAACACAATAATAGTAGGGGACTTTAACACCCCACTTTCACCAATGGACAGATCATCCAAAATGAAAATAAATAAGGAAACACAAGCTTTAAATGACACATTAAACAAGATAGATTTAATTGATATTTACAGTACATTCCATACAAAATCAACAGAATACTTTCTTCTCGAGTGCTCATGGAACATTCTCAGGATAGATCACATCTTGGGTCACAAATCAAGCCTTGGTAAATTTAAGAAAATTGAAATCGTATCAAGTATCTTTTCTGACCACAATGCTATGAAACTTGATATCAATTACAGGAAAAACCTGTAAAAAATACAAACACATGAAGGCTAAACAATACACTACTTAATAACTAAGAGATCACTGAAGAAATCAAAGAGGAAATAAAAAAATACCTAGAAACAAATGACAATGAAAACACGATGATCCAAAACTTAGGGGATGCAGCAAGAGCACTTTTAAGAGGGAAGTTTATAGCAATACAATCCTACCTTAAGAAACAAGAAAAATCTCAAATAAACAACCTAACCTACATCTAAAGCAATTAGAGAAAGAAGAACAAAACATCCCAAAGTTAGCAAAAGGAAAGAAATTATAAATATCAGATCAGAAATAAATGAAAAAGAAATGAAGGAAATGATAGCAAAGATCAATAAAACTAAAATCTGGTTCTTTGAGAAGATAAACAAAATTGATAAACCATTAGCCAGACTCATCAAGAAAAAAAGGGAAAAGACTCAAACCAACAGAATTAGAAATGAAAAAGGAGAAGTAACAACTGACACTGCAGAAATACAAATGATCACGAGAGATTACTACAAGCAACTATATGCCAATAAAATGCATAACCTGGAAGAAATGGACACATTCTTAGAAAAGCACAACCTTCCAAGACTGAACCAGGAAGAAGTAGAAAATATAAACAGGCCAATCACAAGCACTGAAATTGAAATTGTGATGAAAAATCTTCCAACTAACAAAAGCCCAGGACTAGATGGCTTCACAGGTGAATTCTATCAAATATTTAGAGAAGAGCCAACACCCATCCTTCTCAAACTATTCCAAAATATAACTGAGGGAGGAACACTCCCAAACGCATTCTATGAGCCACCATCACCCTGATACCAAAACCAGACAAAGATGTCACAAGAAAAGAAAACTAGAAGCCAATATTACTGATGAATATAGACGCAAAAATCCTCAAAAAAATACTAGCAAACACAATCCAACAGCACATTAAAAGGATCATACATCATGATCAACTGGGGTTTATCCCAGGAATGCAAGGATTCTTCAATATATGCAAATCAATCAATGTGATACACCATATTAACAAATTGAAGGATAAAAACCATATGATCATATCAATAGATGCAGAAAAAGCTTTGGACAAAATTCAACACACATTTATGAAAAAAACTCTGCAGAAAGGCATAAAGGGAACTTACCTCAACATAATAAAGGCCATGTAAGACAAACCCACAGCCAACATTGTCCTCAATGGTAAAAAACTGAAAACATTTCCACTAAGATCAGGAAGAAGACTAGGTTGCCCACTCTCACCACTATTATTCAGCATAGTTTTGTTTTACCACAGCAATCAGGAAAGAAAAAGAAATAAAAGGAACCCAAATGGAAAAGAAGTAAAACTGTCACTCTTTGCAGATGACATGATACTACACATAGAGAATCGTAAAGATGCTACCAGAAAACTACTAGAGCTAATCAATGAACTTGGTAGAGTAGCAGGATACAAAATTATTGCACAGAAATCTCTTGCATTCCTATACACAAATGATGAAAAATCTGAAAGAGAAATTAAGGACACACTCCCATTTACCATTGCAACAAAAAGAATAAAATACCTAGGAATAAACCTACCTAAGGGGACAAAAGTTTCTGTATGCAGAAACTATAAGACACTAATGAAAGAAACTAAAGACGAAACAAGCAGACGGAGAGATATACCATGTTCTTGGATTGGAAGAATCAACATTGTGAAAATGACTATACTACCCAAAGCAATCTACAGATTCAATGCAATCCCTATCAAACTACCAATGGAATTTTTCACAGAACGAGAACAAAAAATTTCACAATTTTTATGGAAACACAAAAGACCCTGAATAGCTAAAGAAATCTTGAGAAAGACAAACAGAGCTGGAGGAATGAGGCTTCCTGTCTTCAGACTAAACTACAAAGCTACAGTAATCAAGACAGTATGGTACTGGCACAAAAACAGAAATATAGATCAATGGAACAGGATAGAAAACCCAGAGATAAACCCACGTACATATGATCATCTTATCTTTGATAAAGGAGGCAAGAATATACAGTGGAGAAAAGACAGCCTCTTCAATAAGTGGTGCTGGGAAAACTGGACAAGTACATGTAAAAGTATGAAATTAGAACACTCCCTAACACCATACACAAAAATAAACTCAAAATGGATTAAAGACCTAAATGTAAGGTCAGACACTATAAAACTCTTAGAGGAAAACATAGGCAGAACACTCTATGACAGAAGTCACAGCAAGATTCTTTTTGAACCACCTTCTAGCGAAATGGAAATAAAAACAAAAATAAGCAAATGGAACCTAATGAAACTTAAAAGCTTTTGCACAGCAAAGGAAACCATAAATAAGACGAAAAGACAACCCTCAGATTGGGAGAAAATATTTGCCAATGAAGCAACTGACAAAGGATTAATCTCCAAAATATACAAGCAGCTCATGCAGCTCAATATCAAAAAAACAAACCACCCAATCCAAAAATGGGCAGAGGACCTAAATAGACATTTCTCCAAAGAAGATACACAGATTACCAACAAACACATGAAAGGATGCTCATCATCACTAATCATTATAGGAATGCAAATCAAAACTACAATGAGGTATCACATCACACCTGTCAGAATGGCCATCATCAAAAAATCTACAAAACATGAATGCTGGAGAGGGTGTGGGGAAAACGGAACCATCTTGCACTGTTGGTGGGAATATAAATTGATACAGCCACTAGTGGGAACAGTATGGAGGTTCCTTAAAAAACTAAAAATAGAACTAGCATACAACCCAGCGATCCCACTCCTGGGCATATACCCTTAGAAAACCATAACTCAGAAAGAGTCATGTACCAGAATGTTCATTGCAGCACTATTTACAGTAGCCAGGACATGGAACAACCTAAGTGTCCATCGACAGATGAATGGATAAAGAAGATGTGGCACATATATACAATGGAATATTACTCAGCCATAAAAAGAAACAAAATTGAGTTATTTGTAGTGAGGTGGATGGACCTAGAATCTGTCATACCGAGTGAAGTAAGTCAGAAAGGGAAAAACAAATACCGTACGCTAACACAAATATATGGAATAATAATAAAAAAAAGGTTCTTAAGTACCTATGGGCAGGGCGGGAATAACGACACAGACGTAGAGAGTGGACTTAAGGACATGGGGAGGGGGAAGGGTAAGCTGGGACGAAGTGAGAGAGTGGCATTGACATATATACACTACCAAATGTAAAACAGATAGCTAATGGGAAGCAGCTGCATAGCACAGGGAGATCAGCTTGGTGCTTTGTGAGCACCTAGATGGGTGGGTAGGGAGGTTGGGAGGGGCATGCAAGAGGGAGGGGATATGGAGATATAAGTATAGGTATAGCTGATTCACTTTGTTATACAGCAGAAACTAACACAACAATGTAAAGCAATTATATTCCAATAAAGATGTTAAAATAAAAGGTATGGAAAAAAAAGAGTTCTGGATTAATTTTTTATCTGAGAATAGGTGCAGTATGCAAAGTATTTGTTAAGGAGTGTGCTTGAAACCAACATGTAAGGCAGGGAAGGACATGAAACAGGATTGTTCAAAGGGAAAAATGGAACCATGATGTAGATCCAATAGCAACCTCAAATGACCCTATTCCATGACATTCTATAGTACCTTTAGAGTGAACCTCCATTATGCCAAGGTGGCCGAGTCTTTACACTGTTTGGACCTGTAATCCAAGCAGAGGTGTAATTTAGTGTGTGGTGGAACTCTGAAGTTGAGCTATCCCTGAAGGAACTGACATCTGAAGGCTTCTGTGATAACGTTCCTAGCAGATGAAACATGTACAGCAGAGAGACCCGGCAGTTTTTTCACAGGGTCTACTTCAATATGCTTTATTTTTCCATATGATTCATGAGTATCTGTCATTTATACATTGATTGAGTCACTGATTGATTGATTAACTTAATGAGGGCAAGGAATTCATCTCTTGGTCACTCTCTAATAATAAGAACTGTGTCAAAAACTGGTGTTCGATAAACATTTTTTAGATGATGAATGAGGCTGAAAAGTCAGAGACCAAGCTATGATATATAAATATTGTTAAAAAAATATGTTGTATCTAATTCTGCCCTCTTTGATTTATGGCTGACTTAGATTTAATCTCCAGTTCTGATATGTACAATTGACCCTTAAACAACCCAGGTGTTAGGGGCGCCAACCAGCCTCAGATTGTGTAGTATTGTAGTATTGACTATTGGAAAAAATCCATGTGTAAGTGGATCTGCTCAGTTCAAACCTATGTTATTCAAGGGTCAACCTTATTAGCTAATTGACCTTGGGCCCATAGATAATCTCTTTGGTGAAAATACTTGATTTGGTGTAGAGATAAAAAAATAAAGTATCCTTGTAAAATATTTACATAATAGTTATAATTATTAGCAGCAAAGAAAATGTTACAATTAATATTAAAGAAAGGTAAATAATTATATTCTGCCATCAATCCCTAATTTATCATATTTAATCTCACATTCTGAATATGGGGAGATATTTTAGATTTTGGCTTATTTCTACCATAAGATACTTTTAGTCCTGTCTCATCCAGGAATCTTGTGTCTGACATGAAGTCCTGGGAAGTCCTGTTCATTTTGTTTTGAAAACTCTTCAGTTAGTTTCTCGTTTGCCAACAAATGCTAATGTCTGACAGCCTTAGCTAGTAATGGCATCCATTATCTTCAGCTTCTTTACTGAAACTTAGAATTTAAAAAAATACACCTTTTTCTGGGCACTGTTTTTAAGAGGGAGGAGAACACTTTTAACATGTAGCTTCTAGATTCTTCTGCCAAATTTAGTGTTTCTGAATTTCCAAACAAATTGCCTGAAGATCTCTCTGTTGTTCTACCTTTCCATCTTTTTCTTAGTGAATGTTAAATCAGATATTTCAATTTCCTTTTCCCTGATCTTAGGTACAACTTCTACTTCAATTACTCTTTGCAAGCTAGTCATTTTCTCTGCTTCCATCGTACTTCTTATAAATGGCTTTTCTTATACATTTAAAATAGATTTTGAACATGACAAAAATGGAAGAATATCATTAAAACTCTAGATTCCTTAACATAACTTTCCTTTGGAATTTTCAAATGAGTACGCTTGTCTCAACATGAGGTAATCAGAGCTGTAAAAATATTTAGAATGAGTTATTAGAAAATGGGAATCACATCTTACTTTTTTTTTTAATAGATCTTTATTGGAGTATAATTGCTTCACAATACTGTTAGTTTCTGTTGCACAACAAAGCAAATGAGCCATATGCATACACATGTCCCCATATTCCCTTCCTCTTGAGCCTCTCTCCCATCCTCCCTATCCCACCCAGCTAGGTCTTCGCAAAGCGCCAAGCTGATCTCCCTGTGCTATGCTGCTGCTTCCCTGATAGTACCTTACCAGTATTTGAATGGTTTGATGATTTTTCTGTAGATTGATGATAAATCAAATGAGATACCTCTTTCAATATTTACTTTTATTATCAGTACATAAGCAATCAAAGCATGTAAAGCCAGGGTCACTTTCAGAAGTGACTGCAGTGTTCCCAATCCAGTAAGACTTGAATTCTTAAGAGTATTTACATATCAAAAAGAAGTTGTTAATCAAAATATGAGATTTGGTTGACCAAAATTCTATAAGATAATTAGAGTGATTAAGTAAAATCCAGAGTGGCCCTCTCAAGTACTAATCTAACATAAGTAAGTTTTTTTAAGCAAAGATCTTTGGAAACAGTATTCTGGTAGCAAGTCATCCCTTTTTGAAGGTGGATACAAAAGAATCAGTGAAAGGACTTTGTTAATTCCTGTGCGATCTGTACAACCATACCATTTGTGAGAAAGGAATGTAACAGGGTATTTTAGTTAATGCATTAAACCAAGATTCACTTTCTATATTCTAAAGCTGTAGTCTCCATACAACCTTCCAATTTTTATTTGGCTTCCCCTATGGGTCTACTGAGATCAAAATATGACTGGTCATGTGGTGTTCTGATTAAATAACATCATGCATGCACTATACAAAGAGAAAGCTTTTTTCACTGTGCAGAACAAATCAGATTTTGAAACTAAGGAAAAGACTAAATTCTGAACTGTGATATAGACAACAAACAAATGTTAGGAGACAACTTGTAACTAACTTTCTCTCTGGCTCATTATTTAATTTCCTCAGATTTTACAGAAGGTAGTTGATAAACCCTTATTGTACTGAATTAAAACAGTACAAGGATTAATGCAGTAATTCCTATATACAAAATGGAGTACCCTTTTGTTGGCAATTCAGCCAGTCCTCTGGGAAGTTCCATGCACTCTACATAAGTGACTAGTAACATAAAGATCATGACCTGATGTGCAGTATGGGTTAGAATTTCCCACATGTATTAACCAGAGACTATCAGCAACTTTTCCCCCTGTTTGTAGTCTCATGGTCTCTTCATGCAGTTTACCTTTGTGATCTTGGCATTTTACCATTCATATATGCTGAGTGTTTCTACAATCTTGGCAATATGATGATATTAAAGTGGAAGAGCCAGGAATCATAAATAGTTGGAGAGAATGGTAACCTAAAGTTTACTAACTCCAAACTTCTCATTTTATAGCTGTAGTATGATTGGGACCCTTGGGAATAGAAATCATATTTCCAGATTCTTGTGGCATGAGATAAAGCTGCACCTAGAAAAATCAGAATGAGATTATATCCTCCAAGGAGCTACACAAATTAGGTGTCATCATCCAAATTGTCTCCCACTCATCCTTACCTTTCAATACTTATTGCCAATGCAGATATTTTCCTCTATAAAAACAAAAAACAAACAACCCACCCGCCCCCACCAAAAAAAATTAAATATTTACATGATAAATTTCATGTAAATATAAATTGGTTACTAAAAGCTGTACTCGAATGATTATGATGACAATGACAACTACAATGATGATGGTGATGATAAAGATAAAGCAAATTCATGACAGTAAATTAAATTAATACAAAAGGCTATATATGATATAAAACTCTCAGCCCTGCCTCTAAATTCTATTTGTTAACTAAAATCACTTTTCTGTATTGCCTTTCTCCCATGGTAAACCTTAGATATCACAAATAGGTCTGTTTCATTCTTTAACTTTATATTCTATTGAAGGGTTTTATACAAACCCTTTGTACAATTTTGTACAAACTTGTACAAAATTTATACAAATCCATCCTTTATTTACCATATTTATGTGAATTCTAGCCTTAGTTCTTTACCAACAGTACAATAAATATAGCTTTATAAATTTGTCCAATATGTTTATTGGATAAATTCCTATGAGTGATATGTGTGTGTAATAGTTAAACCTGGTGGAAAAAATCTGCAACACATGTGGCAGAAGACAATTCTTTACATGGAGATGAGTTTTTACAAAGAAAAAAGGAAAAGAATCCACTTGAAAAATGTAAAACTAGTATGAATAGACTCATAAAAATTCATAAATAAATGGTTAATAAAACTGAAAATTATTTAACCTCACTCATCCTGAAATCAGTGTTTTTTGTTGTTTTTTTTTATTTTGCTTTTTTACCTAACAGATTGACAAAGACAAAAACATTTGTTATCACTGAGTATTGGTGAAGTCATGTGGTCACAGTGGCTCTCCTATACTGCTGAAACACACATAATGTAATACAACCTCTTTGCAGAGTGATATGGCGATATCTATACATAATTACAATTATACATTTATATCGAACTTTACTGGGACTTTAAAAAATGTTCTTTGGGAGATTAAAAAAAAACTTCAAAAAGTTGCTGGAACATGAAACACATGCCATAAGTATGTACAGTTGGGTTATGTGCCAGGGTTGTCTGTTGATTTATGTATGAGTGCCACCTAAGCTCATTTCAATCACATTTAGTTTATTCACTTGGTTTCATTCTGAAGGAATGAATTCATTCTCATCATTTTGTCTGTGGTTGAGAAAATTGAACTCTAACAGATTGCAGTCCCAGAAGAAATTGCCTAGTGTTAGAGCTGCAAGTAATTGCTAAACTCCCACGTGCCTCAGGGGAGAAAGTATGTCCTTGATTAGAAAAACATGCAAGGAAAAAGAGGCAGTAAGCTCATAGTTAATGGGCAAGATAGCATTCTTAAGTTCTTCAGAGCAACAAGGCACATTCTTCTCCATTTTTACTAACTAGAAGATTAATTTATATTCCAAAAAAAATGTTAAAATTCTAATCATTCTTCAACATTAAGTAGGGATTCTATATCTTCTCATTAGCATATAGAAGGCCAATTTAATTCAAATAAGGTAGATAAATAAATAAATCCAAGGGACTTATTTAAATTCATTTAATACATAATTCTAAATTATATACTTCAGACAACACTGCCACAAATGAAATATGATAGTTTACTGTTCAATTATGATGGATCCTACAGTCAGAAAATCAATATGCTGCAGTAATATAAGCACTTAGATTGTTTCTTGTGTACCAGAGAGTATTATTTCCATGTCTTTCAAGAAGGAAAAGAAAATGTATTTTTCCATCTATTCACTCTATTTCTGATTAGATTTTCACCATAACTGGGTATATAATTTATATATCAACTTGGATCATCAGAGTGTGTGTGTATATATATATATATATATATATATGTTTGAAGTCACTAAACATATTACATTTACCAATGCAGAGTTCATTTTATATGTATACTAATATATATGTTCCATGTATATGCTTTCTGCTTTGCTATTTATTCATGATCAAAACCACTATTTTTCTCTTATGTCTACTAATAACCATGAAGAAACACTGAAGAGAGCCAAAAAACAGATAAAAAACACAAAATGCAAAGTTAAATTATGCCTGTATAAATGTGCCCATACTGGTGCCAGATGAGTAGTACCTGACAGGCATGTAATTAAGTAAAGTCAATTTAATATTTAGAAAACTGTGCATCATATAAATATTTATACAAATATCTAGTGCAGGTGTATAAAGTATTAGAGCACATCAAAGTTTTTTCTCAAGGAAAAAGCAAACTGTTCCTAGAAGAGTCAAATTTTTTTATGATAAATAGCCAAACCACTCTTACAAGTCTCCCAAATTAAAAAAAAAAAGAACAACAATCAAAGCAACAATTTCCAAAGCAACAACAAACAAACCTAAACATATAGAAGTTAAATTATCGACAAATATTATTCTTTGCATATTGGGCCGCTATATGTAAGGTAAATATATACATAGAGACTTCAGGTAAAGAAAAATGAAGCTTTTTCACAACCATGTCATTATGCCTTAACCTCATACCTCTCAAAGAAAAGAACTGACAGTATTTAAATGAGATGGCATTCTAATATTATTGTTCCTAGGTAGAACTTAAAAAAAAACACTGACAAAGGCATAAAAATAGGTTAAGGTAACAGAGCAGGACCCTATGGGGCCTTCCCAGGACAGACCCCTCCTCCCATGTCCTCTACCTGTCTCTTGTTTGTAGAACTGTAGTTTCCCAGGCCTCCCCTGAGTCACAAAAGCCTGGCTCAAAAATTAATGATTGAAAGGATGTAAACACGTAGTCACAAAAATAGCAGTTGGGCCTGGTGGACTGTTAAGAATGTAAACAGTGAATCAGACATATGGTAGTCACGGAATATTTAGCTCCTCTCTGAAGTACAGTAAGTCCCCTACATACGAACCTTCAAGTGGAGAACTTTCAAAGATGCGAATGCACATTCGCATGTCCAACCACGTAAGTTAGTTCACGGGTCTGCAAAGTTACTGTACTGTAAGATTAAAAATGTTCTCCTTATAGTTTGTGTTTGTTTTTTATGTATTATTTGTGTGAAAAGTATTATAAACCTATTGTGGTACAGTACTATATAGCCGATTTTGTTAGTTGGGTAGCTAGGCTAACTTTGTTGGACTTAACGAACAAATAGGACTTAACAAATGAGCTCTTGGAAAGGAACTCATTCATATGTAGGGGACTTACTGTACCTAGATAACAGTATCTGATGCACATTTCCTGAGTTATTTTACAGATGCTAAAACCGCCACCAAGTGGAAGAATTTAAGTACTTGATGACCATGAGCACATTGCCCCCAGGTCTACTGAAGCCTGAGGATTGATAATGTTAACCCCTGTAACACCACCAGAGAACTGTGCACAAGCTGATCACACACCCTGCAACACCCCTCCCTCACTTTGCTTTTCAAAATGCTTCCTGGAGACCCAGGAGGGAGTTTGGGCTTTATGAACATTAGCTGCTCCGGATGGCTTGTCTGGTGCCTTACGATAAACGCTACACTTTTCTTTACCACAACCCAGTGTCAGTAGACTGGCTTTACTGATGTGGGCAAGTGGACCCAAGTTTGGTTCAGTAACATTAACATGGAGAAAGCTACCTCTATATCCACAGTGACAGAAGTGAAAGGGATGTTTTGATTAAACTAGAAACTATATGACTACCACTTTAGTTTGGCCTGATTCAATAAATAAAAAAGTTAAGACTTTCCTTGTTATTGTAAATGTTGTTCATTCAACATTTTCGTTAAAAAAACTAATATTACTTAGTGCACTATATATAATATCTAATGCAATCCTTACCAAAAAAAATATCTTATAAAAATAGTATTATTTTCTTTTTTGACAAGTGAGAAAATTTAGCTTTACTGATGTTAGGAAACTTCCTCAGTAATGTATAACTAAAAAATAACAAAACTAAATTTATTAATATACAATAGAAAGTCTTTCAAGGGATTTAATAAAATTTAAATAAAGAAAGGAATTTCAATATGATATATCGTTTCTATTGTTTCAGGATTTTAAATAGAGGCCAGGCTTTGCTATTGTATTCTTCAGTGTCTTCTCTCCATTTTGGTCATGGACAGATTAACTGTTTTAAAAGACAAAATCCAAACAGTTCAACTAGTTAATTAAGAAACTCAAGCCTCTTCATTACTAAAATTTCAAAGGCAATTTTTTTGGTATATTTATCAGTCATAGTTGTTGGGTTTTAAGCAACAGACTCTAATTTAAGATGAAGGATTTAAGTGTTGCAAGGATATCAAGTGTTCTCAGAATTTATGACAGACTTAGAAAAAACAAGTAGCAAGGAAGCTCTAGAAGCAAATGTTTGAGACAATGGTTTGGTCAAACCACCCCAAGGTCAGTATGACTTTTACAGAAAATATGGCCTTCCATAAGTAACAATGACAATGATAAGAGTTAAGTTTTATTGATTTTTTGAGTGGATTCAAGGCTCTTTTATAAGTGCTCTGCTTGAATTACTTCATTTCACTTTTTTAGAGAAACTATTAAAAAGTTATTATTGTTATTCTCCCATTGAATAACTTCTCTGTATTCCTAGAGAACAAGCGTCACCCCGTTGGGAGAAAACATCTTTCCTGACTTAAGTTATGGGTCAGACCTCTGGCTGTGCTGGGCTAAAAAGGTAGGAATGACCCCTCTGGTTCCTATTATGTGACACACAAATTTTATGTGCTCATCACTGTATTGATAAATATTTATAGAATAATGTATAAGGGAGAAAGACAAGAAACAAAGGTTATAAAGTACCTAGTATTTGTCCTGGGAACTTAAGCTGTTTCCTTCAGTTCTAACAATCACCCTATGAGACAGATTTTATTGACCAACATTTGTTGATGAGTTAATTTGATTGGTGATAGCGAAATCAATTTTCTTTCTTTCAAAGTCACACTAATGGAACAGAGTTTTGAATCCAGGTAAAGAGGACACCAGGTCTGTATGAAGAAGCATGGCACACAATTTAATACTTCTAAGACTTAAATGCTTTCAGGAATAACAAAAAAAACACACACGCTGTAACAATCATATCATGGGAGATAGTATGTTTCATATTTTGTGTTCCCTCATTTACACTGAGCAGCCTCCTGTTTTAGGTAACTTCCTGTGTTATTGCTTCACTTTCTCAAATTTTAAGCAGAATTAGAATTTGAAACCTTTCTTATAGAAAAGTGCTGGCATGTCCTCCAGACCCATCTAATCATATTCAAACAGAGAGAATTTTAATTTGGTTCGGGGATTTGTTGGAGGCTGAGGAAGGAAAATGTTGCCTTTTCCAGAACTGTCTGTTTTTGAAGCATTGTTCCTGCCAGCATAGACTTCCAACACCAATATTTGTGTCTTGTAAGATTCTGTAAACTATATAATCTTTCTCTCTCTTAGTTTCTGCTTAAATTAGCTACAGTGCATTGTTTTATTTGCCACTAAGTAGCTGTATTAGTCAAGTGATGGTACATAATTAAGTGCTACACTTTATGATGTACACTATTAAGAATTGTCATACCTCAAAGGAAAGTGAGAAGTAAGGAAGTTTTCATAAGGGAATTGGAAACCTATTGGACTTCTGAAAGATGGATAGGGTTTTAAAGATTGGGTTTTGGAGAATTTTCTATGGGGAACTGTTCAGCACTTAAGAAAATAACTTTGATTATTTTATGCTATTTCTAGTAAGATATGAATTTTCCATTTGTAATATGTTCTATAGCAGCTAGGAAAATAAGGCAAGGACCTCAATATGTCTCCTGTTTCAGGGACTGGCACATTTATTTCCCAAAGCATGAAACATACTGGACTCTCCAAATGACAAGTGGGAAGAAAAAAAGCACCAGACCATATTTTTCTTTTGAAGTCTCTGTTTGACAGAAATGTCCTTTGGTCATTATATTTTACATATCCAGCATATGTACATATTGATAATAATAAGTATGAGAATCGGGTCACTTTTATACCTGCAGGCAGAGGTACTAAAAAAGCTTGATATTTATAAACCCTAAGAGATGGTTATTTTATCACAAGCAGCCATAGAAGATTTATGATTAAACTACATTCTGAATATTTTTAAGAGTTATTCATAATTACAGGTCCTGGATCTTTAAAGAGACTTTGAGAGTTTCACAGATCTACTTATAAACACCGTCAAAGAGACAGGTATGTATGTATATGTGTGTGTGTGTGTGTGTGTGTGTGTGTGTGTGTGTATACATATATACACATCAGTAGAGACGGAAATTTTAGAATCTCACTTTATCTATTTCTGTGTTAATATTCTCATTTGGTGTAAAGTTCTTATACATATGCACACAAAAGTCCTAATTCTGCAAGTTGAGTCCAATTTTTTTTTTTTTTTCTGATCTTAGTGACAACTGAGAATTATTAATCACTGACCTTGGTAAAACTTTACTTCAAATAAAGGTTATGGTTATGATATCATTGTTTTTTATAGAATAAACAACAGTAATTCCAACTTACACTACAATGGAAAAAGCAAAACAGGCATAAGAACAGCCAAAATGTAAATTAAAAAACTTGCAACTTCATTAATCGCTGATACAGCAAATTAAACTAAAAATGAGCTGCTGCTTTTCACAGTCAAATTGGACACCAGTGATTGGATCCCCCTTTTCACATTAACTCTCTGCTGATAAAGTTGTGGTAAATAATCTTGTACATCTACTATGGACAATATGACATTATGTAATCTTTCTAGAAAGCAATTTCTCAAAACGTATTCATAATCACTGTCTCTGGCTCCACTTCCAGGAAAAGCGTTCTGTCTTAAATCAGCTTCATTCACCACTCAAAATAACTGGGAGATAGAAATACTGGCCTAATAAAGAGAAAATGGGAAAGGTACCAAAGCAGGTCTATCACAGAATTTGGAAATACTGTTGATGCTTGAACAACAAGAGGGTTAGGGGCACCAACCCTCCATGCTCAAACATAACTTATAGTTGGTCCTCAGCCCTCTTTATCCAAGGTTTCTCTGTATCTGCAGTTTCATCAGAGCCTCAGATTCAACCAACCTTGGTTCAGCATCCTCAGATTCAGCCAACCTTGGTAAATACTGTAGTATTTACCACTGAAAAAAATTGGTGTGTAAGTGGACCCAGACAGTTCAACCCCATATTGTTCAAGGGTCAACTGTGGTCACAAATGTGAACTCAAAATTTTGTGTGTAGATGGTCACTGCACTGTCATACTCATGAAAATATGGTTATTGGTTATTACTTTTCATTTCAGTAGTACAAATTTTTGTCCAATTGTAGAAGATACCTTTTAATTTGGAATGAAGAACAGAAGGAGGCAAAAAATGGAAACTAGATAGTCTTTCACCTCACAAATTTAGTTATTTAAATTAGTATTTTCATATTAAAATTGTTAATATATCAAATTATACAAACGTGGATATTTTGATATTTTCTGTGTTACTCTGTTTCGGGGCGCAGTGAATAATTTCAATGGCCCAGCGCAAAATGAAAATGTGGGGCTCCTTGTTAAAAATTCTTAAGAATTTTGAGATAGCAACAGCAGAGGCATAAACCAAGAATGGCATCCTTCTAAGTGTGGGACCCTGTTCAACTTCATAGGTCACAGGCCCATGAAGCCTGCCCAGCCCTGGGAATGGATACTACAGTTTTAAATGAAGAAGTTTTCTATTTTGATATATTGTCATAAACTAGAGATAGCTTCTCATATTGTATAAGTACCCATTTATAAAATAAAGTTCTTTAGACTGCAAATTTGTGGCAGTTTCCTACTTCATCCATTTATAAAATTAAAAAAAAAAACAGATTTGAGATTTTAGTAGGAAAAAACGTTTGGAGAATAAAAAAATAAAAATGCATTATATATTGAAAAGATATCCAAAGTTTTTTAAAGTTTAAATATTTTTAAAATGTATAAATATACAATTTATTCTTATTCACCTTGTATCAATAAAATATAATACCCTAATTCAAGAAAAAATAAAATTATGGCAGAGGAAAAACAAAACAGTGTTTTTCAAAATTAAGATGTTTACCAGTTCCTGATCCATGAAAAATGCAATCAATACTTGACCACAATAAGTAAAAAAATCTTCATAGTGTGTATGTCAAAAGCAAAAACTCATTAAACCTAAGTGAATTCAATGTTCTAGGCTATATATTATCAGCAAAGAATAAATGAGCCATTTGGAGGATGCAGTTGTGCCCAACACTTCATGAATTAAGATTCCAGTTTGATAAAGCTTTTTTTGTCATCTGATGTCACTGTGACTCATGGCAAAATTATTATTTTTGAAAATTGGATTTTTCTTTGAACATTAATCATTAAAGCTGGAAATAGAACATAGTGTTTTTCAGATTTTCACCTTTAAGCCACAACATAAACAAAATTAATTTTGAAAGAAATGTGGATGGAGTATACCAGTTCTATCCAGGTATCAAGAAGGAAAAACTCCCTTGAGTTTTCACATAAATGGTAGCTGTCAGCTGTAGACAATATTTTCCTACTTTGATTCCCATCCCCAACAGAGTCTGTTTGTTTCCACGACCCAATACATATTGATCTACAGTCATTAAATCGAAAAATGAAAAAGCACCGTCCCACCATGAGAGTAATAATGAGCATTAATAAAATTGTTTCATGGAAAGAGATTTTGTTAAAAGGTTAGCAGTGCAACAGTTTAGTCCATATGTAATTGCCAACTATTTATTCTGAAAATCTGTGTAGAACAAGTTTTCATTCGAGTTAATTACTGTGAAATGCTCCACTCAAATATATAAGGCTACACAATACACACACACACACACACATACACACACACACATACAAAATGACACGCATGGTATTACATTCAGCAGTTCTGCTTCTGGTGAAGATAAGCGTGTTGCCATTAACTAGTGTCTTCTTTTGTACAATAGATGGTTTAAATGATTTTTTTTTCTTTAAGGCTACATTTAATTTAAAGGTAGCTCTGACACTATACAACTCCCTCTGTGAATACTGTTGATTTTGATGAATTGGTTCATTTTTCCCCTTCCAAATGACAATATGTTCGAACAGCTGTCAAATATGTAAACCAACAAGTATTAGGTCGACCCTACTCTCTGAGGATGTATCATCTTATTCTGAAAATTTTAATTCATATTCTTGGCTTATCACATAATAAAACATACATTTGTTATAGCCACAGGCTTATAAGGGGTAACACCTATTAAATATATTAGTATTTATGAGATTTTAAGATCATGTACCTCCACTATAAAGGGATGCATGTATACAAAAACACACACACACGAGCTTTTGTAGATCTATATATATATATACACATATATGTGTATATATATATACATATATGTATATATATAGAGAGATAAATATATATATCTATATATTTGTGTATATACATGTATATGTAAATTTTGGAAGACTCTAGGCTTTAGAAAAAGATAGTTTTATCAAAATATTGATGAAGGCATGCAATGGATAATTCTCTACATGTTAGTTATCTGAGAAGGCATGGAAATGAAACAAGAAAACGTTGTCATAAGGTATGTCAAAAAGGATTTAATAGAAAAATGTTTAACATAAACAATAACTTATTAGGATGGCATTATCAACTGATTTGATCAAAGGAGAATGAAATAGCAGGAAACTGAAGCCTGGGATATGTAAATACATAAAGAAAAGATATTCTAGGCAGAGAGAACACCAAGAAAAATATGCCATATGGTTCTCATTCAGTCAGCCAATCATTCAGTTCATCAATCATGTGTTTGTTCATTCACTTCATCATTTATTGACTGATCTATTAAGGTATTGAGCCCTACTTTGTCAAAAGTACTGTGATCTACTGTGATCTATGACAGGAGGTGAGAACAAAATATAAGCCAAACAGAATTAAATAAAAATAAATATTTTTTGATATTTTGCATACAAAATAACTTTAGACAGTTACGGTAGAAGCAGGCTATGGAAGATACACGTAGAGAGTACACATAGTGATTAGGTTGTACTGTATCTGTGAGTCATCATAACCATTACAGAAATTTCATATTTGGAACAACAGAACTAAATTTCTGTTAGAAAGAACACCTTATAGACATCCATTAAACGGTGCAACAATATATATTCCAGGTATGGACAAGTTGGGGAATGAAGTAAACACAGAAAGAAAACATAATCAATGTCTCGTTCCTTTGTGATATTTTTTTGTTCGTTTGCCATAACACAGGTTAGTATTTAATTCTTTTTATTTGTCATGACTTTTCTGCTTCTATTAGAGGGGCCGTATCTTGGGAACAAATGCTCCAGTGTTCTCAGTGTTATGTTTGCAGTGTCTATCTCTGTATCTGACACATATTAAATCTTCAGTAAATATACAGGGTGAATGGGAAGGAGTAAGGGAGGGAGAGAGAGAGGTAGAAAGGAAGAATGGAAGGAGAGAGAGAAGAAAAGGAAGCAGAAATAGGAAGGCATCATTTGAGAATCTATTAAAATAATATAGGTATGTTATGAGTCAGAATAAGACAGCTGCAAGCAAAAGTGAACAAAAAATTATCAGTATCGTTTCCTATCATATGACATATTTGAGAAATAACCATGAAGTTGTAAGAATTCCACCATAAGTCACATGATAATTTATGTCATTATATGAGTTGAACCTTATCGATTATATATAATAATCAATATATAAATTGTCCCTTTATTTTAAAAAGTATAACAATAATATTAATAATAATATTTAAATTGATTTAGGGATGTTCATCCATACACAAAACCTTTTAAAGAGTTGCCCTTGTTCCTTTTGGTGTATGTGTGAACATAAAAGCACTGGAGAAGTAAATGAATATCACAGGGCCATAAGACTGCAGATCTAGGTTTCATTCTCAAATCTGCCACATTTCAAAATGTAAGTTTTTAGGTATTACTGCTCTTTTCATTTATTTTGAATAAATGATAAGAAACCATTTTAATAAACAACATGTCATCTAATTTTGCTTTTAAATAGTAACTTACTGCCTTTGCTTCATAACTTTGCTCTACCTGATATTATCTTTTTGATTCCTCTTGGTGTACATTAATCTTTGAAAGCAAATGTGACAAAATGTAAATTATCTCATCTCATTTAGCATCTTGCCCTTGCAAAAAAGAGAGTAACATTAAAATGAAAATCAGTTATAGAAGGGCTAATGTACTGGCATGCCAGATCAATCCAGCTTGACAATTCCTTCCTTCCTGAAAAATGAAAGAGGTAGACCCATCTAGAAGTTATGAATAGTTTACAAATCAATTTATATGTCATCACACCATGTAAAGTTTGTAAAAAGAAGAAAATTTATTGAATCTATTTGAATGCTCTGTACAATGAATGTCCTATCCCTCTGATAAGTGGTAGCTGTCAACTGATGACAGACATATGTCTTATAATAGTGACATGCCAATTACCAAGAAAAAGATAATGTCTTGTATATTTGAAAGTTAAGTCCAGAATATTATGAGGCACTAGCTTACTTAGACTTCCAGTAGAAACATGATGCTACATTGGGAGCATAGGAGAATCCCTTGCCCATTAAACATGTAGTTAATGCTTCTCACCTCCTAGCACTATATACTACACCCTGAGCTGTTTTCATTTTTCTGGTGATAGATTTTTCACTGTCCAGTTGTAAAACTGTATTTGCACTAATTTTCTCATGGTTTCTTACTGCTTATGACAATCAACACCAGAAACAGAATTGTTAGGAAACAATGGCAGTATTATTGGCCTCAAGATGGAAACAAAATGAACCCATTCACTCTCTTCTTGGCCAACCAACCTCCTTCTGGATGATTAAACAATTAGAAAAAAAAGGAAAACTAGAAATTATAATTATCGTAATAACCCTAGTTCAGAAAGAAAAGTTTGAAATAAATCTAATAAATTACAACAAACTACACAGAGCCCATTCTTTTTTTTTTTTAACATCTTTTTTGGAGTATAATTGTTTTACAATGGTGTGTTAGTTTCTGCTTTATAACACTCATTCTTAAATGGCTTATATAAGAATATGGATTCTATAAAAGTGAAAAACCAGAAATACGTTAATAGTTTAAAATATTCACACTACAGGAGAAAACAAGGATTCTTACTAAAATCTAATGTCCCCTCACTCCAAACCCTAACCCTTTTTTTTTCATGGCTAAAAATTCTGATAGTGCTTCCTTTCTGAATTGTAAGTTGCCATGCAATTATTATTACCAAAATTTGAAGAGGTACATTATGCTGTCAGGAATGTACAGCATAGCTCATTGGTCTCAATTAGCAATTGTTTCTTGATAAGTATTTTAAAAGCTTGAAACGCTAAATTATGGGGTTATCTGAGGGACAAAACTCATCTCTTGGAAAGCCATTAGTTTCTAAAAGTACTTTTTTACTGAAATAACAGAAAATAACATGAAAAATCAGCTGAAGCCTGAAATAAGAGATACAAAATTGCCAGAAACAAATAAAACAATTAGTCAAGGTGAACCTCAATAGCCCCATAACTTAATGGGCCTCTAATTCTATGTATTTACAAAAGTATGGACAGCATGGACATTTTAAAGATTTTGCAAACAGAACATCTGATTCTAGAATACACTTGTTTCAATAGTGTCTCTACTTTATGGTTTATTATTAGAGGACTTGATATAAATTACTTGCTATTTAGGCTAGAAAGTTTCATACTCTTTTCTTTCCATACTCTTCTTTCCCAGGATTTATTTTTCTCCTACCATTCTTCCCTTAAATTTATCTAAACTAGTGATTCTCAACCAAGAGTGATTTTGTCTTTCCTGGAAATGTCTGGAGACATTTTTAGTAGTCACAACTAGAAGGATTATGTGTCATTGGCATCTAGTGAGAACAGGGCAGAGATGCTGCTCAACATTCAATAAAACACAGGGAAGCACCCAGTAACAAAAATTATTTGGCCTCAAATGTCCATAGTGCTGCTATCAGGAATCTTGATCTAAACCATATTGGTAAAATAAAGTCTACAACTAGTTCATTTTTCACGTATTTTCGAAAGGAAAAAAAGTTCTCAGTATCTTAGAGTTCTTGTTCTGACTATCTGTTGCTGTGTAACAGCCCAAGATAGTGGCCGAAAACAACAGCATCATTTATTTTGTTCATGAATCAGCACTTCAGTGGGCTCAGTCAGTTCTCCCCTGACTTGGGTTTCCCATGCAGTAGTTGCACAGTGTCTCGTGTCAGGGATGGGGTTATCCTGAAGACTTCAACACTTGAGTAGCTTGAAAAACTCAAACAGTGAGTGCCAGACAACTGGGGTTGCTGGTTGGTCATCACTTCTCTTTAAATATGGTTTCTCCACCTGATATCTCCACGTGGTAGCCTCAAGGTAGCTGGGTTTTTTATATGGTGGCTGATGGTCTTCCCAGCAAATGTCCCTAGAAAAACTGGCAGAAGCTGCATGGATTTTTATCCAAAGTCACATAGCATTCCTTCTACTATATTCTATTTTATGAGGCAGTTACAACATCCTGTCCAGGTTCCAGGAGAACTGGCATACAGGCCCCCACTTCTTGAACTGTTGAGTGTCAAAGAACTTGGAGGCACAGTCCACGTTCTTTCCACAAAGTATTTACACTTTTTACATGTAAAACACACTCACTCACTCCCAAGACCCTCAAATATCTCATATACTATAGCATCAGACTCAGGTCCAAGTTGCAGCAACTTGTCTAAATCAGATTTGGGCACATATGAGGCTCTCTGGTTGTTGTTCTTTCAGTACAGCTTCTTCATTACTGTTTCTCTCAGTCTGAAGACCTGTGAACTGAAGAGACAAGTTATCTCCCCACCATAAAGCCAACATATACTGGTGGCTCAGGTATGGGATGACTGCTCTATATACTTGCATTCAAAATATATCAAATGGGAGACAAACAGAGTCACTGATTCATAGTATTTCTGAAATCCAGCTGGGTGTCTGTTGCCAGTTTCTTAATAATGGCTTAGTTTTATTGCCTAGAAATGTTTTTTCTACAACTCTGCCTTCTGTGTCCTGATTTTGGTTTCTGAGTCCTCCTTCTTTTTTTAGAGAAATAATTGGTGTTTGAATCTGAATATTTTCTCAGCCTGATTCCAGCCCATGGAAATGTTCGAGTCTAAGTCTTCTTTTAATTTTATATTGTCTCTGTCCTTTTAGTCTCATCTGATAAAATTTCTTTAAAATTATGTGGGTTTTTTGTGAATTGATTTATAATTCTTCCTCTTAGAGAAAATACACTACCAGAAATATCTTTTGGGAAAGCTCTTTTCTATCTTGGGATCCTTTTAAAGCTGCCGTGGGGAAAATACTTAAAATTCTTTGATGTCCTATTGTTTACAGACAGTATCTGTGAGGCACAGTCTTAGCATGCTTAGAAGGCTTTTTGTCTCTTTAAGAGGACTTATAAAACATGACCTTAGATCTTTCTTGATTCTTAACAAAGGCCGATCTTGAATTTGATCTTTGACTGGAATCCGTAACCTTATTTGAAAATACTTTGCAGTGTAGAGAGTCGGGAATGAGATACTTTTTTTTGGTTTGGTGAACAAAGCAAATCCCAACTGCTTCATATTTCCTCCAAATTTGGCTTAAAATGAAATATTTCCATTCCAACTGTCTTGATTTCTCTCTCTACCTGGTGTCCTCAGAATGGCTAGATTTTTTGGTTGCTAAAGCCTCCCAAAGCAAGTGTCCCAAGAGAGATCTACAAAAGCTACATGAACTTTTAAAATCAAGCCTCAGACAGAGTAAGGCACTATCACTTCTGTAGTATATCCATTGAGGTGCTCACAAAGACCATCTCTAGGCTCAAGGGGAGTGGACATAGACTTGGCCTGATGGGAGGTGTGTCAAAGAATTTGTGACATGTTTTAAAGTATGAAAGTGCTTTATATATTATCTTTCCTCTGAAGTACTACTCCAATTAGGCCCTATTGATATCAACATTTGTATCTTCTATCTATGATTTAGGTTTTCCCCATTCAGGATCTAGCCCCCAACTTTCTTTTTTCTCTTTTTAAAGTCTGATTCAATTATCCATCCAAAAAGAGTTAATGATGACTTATCTGTGTCAGGACCAATATGAAAAACAAAAGGAATAAAAGTCATGGTTCATGACCTTAGGACACTCATTAGTTAGTTGAAGGAAATTCTAAAATATGAAACAAAATTCTAGAATATAAATTAATATAACAGCATGTTAAAAATAAATTTTTTGCCTAGTCACCAATACAAAATAGATGGATCATTTATAGAAATTCAAGTTGATAATTAAAATGAATCCCCTCAGTTACATCAAGGACACAAATGGCTGAGAGTTGGAAAATAAAGACAGAATATTTGAAGAAGATTTCTTTGGAGAGAGCGGAATACTGAATCGTACACTCTGTCCTCTCCCATAATCCCTCCTACACCCATACTTCAAAAAGTGGAGGGTAAAACTGATCCTGAGTTGGTGAGAGAAACTTCAACAGACCAGTCAAGGAATCTTACATGTGTCACTGAAGGGAGTGTGACACTGAGAACGGTTCTTGACCCATGCTTGAGAAAGCTAAAGGGGAAATAGCAGAAGGTCGCAGGCACAAAATCACATTATGTGCCCTGATGCTGGGTCAAAAATGTAAGAAGCTGATGTACTAAGTGTGGATCTAGCAATAGGAGGACTGGCCTGTACTCACATAATAAGGCATCTTGTCCAAAAGGATGACCTTCTAGGGCCTTAGCCAAAGCTGCCGATATGCATTATGTCAGCATTGGAGGGTGAGTTAGAACAAACAAATGAAGAGAGACCCTGACCATACCAAGGAAAGGGAGCCAGCAATGAGAGCCACAGAAACGGTCCATAAGAAAAAAAAAGTTTGACAAGAGCAATGAATCTGGCCCAGAAGGACTGAATTCATCATTAAAATGCTCTTATCTGCTTTTCTCTCCTCATCCTTCTATTTTGATCATGGAGACTCAAGAGTTCTTGGCTAAAAAGCTGAGGGACTGCTAGCTGGAAAAAGTGAAGAATCACTGCTCTGCCTTTCATTTCAAGTTCCTTAAGAAGGAAGGGGAAATAACTTTAAATTAGGTTCAGCATTTGACTTTAACATGGGGTTAGTCATTTAAATTTTACCATATCGGGATTGTGTTTTTGTCTTAAAGTGACCACAAGACATTTGATAACATAAAATTGATTGAAAAAAAACAAAGCATGGTGCTTGCCAGAGGGTCCAAACCATATCCTCAATTGTGCAAGTCCATCCCACTGGTAATATACAGCATACCATGCTTCAGCAGCATCTTCTACTGTATATTTTAAGAGTACATCGAAAGATGTTATAGCATTTTATGTGGAAACATTAGCCCAGATATTCTTAATCTCATGTAATTCAATGAAAGAAAGAACAGTGGATAATATTTATTTCCATGGTCTTATTAAATCACCCCATATGTTAAGAGTGTACATCCTAGATTAAGTAAATATCAACGTAAATAATAAGGACAGTAAATAGAAGAATCTTATGGACGGGTGAGCACTTTAGCATTTTGTAGATGTCATTTAGTAATTATCCTTTTCTCCCATCAGTGATCTCAAGAACTGAAGAAATCAGGATGGCAGCAGGAGACAGGGCATACTTAGCTATGCATACCAGGAAACAAGCAGTACATAGAATGAAAACTATTCATTTTCTTTGGGGAAAGGAACACTGCTGCAGGTCATATAAGACTCTATGCACGCAGCTTCTCCAAAGATCCTAAAGGACAATGAAAAACAGATCCAGAGTCCGTAGAATAGTTAAACGTCTGAAGCTGAGGTCTATTCTCTAGATGTCAATAAAAGATTGAAAACTTATAATTCTGCTATAGAGTCTTTTCTTAGTAATTATATCCTGAAAAATTAAACACTTGTGCACACACACACACACTCACACTGTAAAAAATATGTATGTAAATACCTCGTTTTCCCCTAATTTAACAAATTTTGTGGAAAGTCTAGATCCTGATCACACAGCAAAATTTGGATTCAGCCAACATACAATTATCAAGGCCATCACAGAGAATGAATGACCTGGAAATCCCAAAATATATCCCACTAAGTCAATATTTCTTAATGCATTTTATCAAGAATCATTCTCAAAATAAGAAAGCGTTTTTTAAGAAGGTGAATATACTGGCAGATGTTACTGAAAAGATTTTAGGTCACAAACAATGACATAGTGACTCTGTTTCTATTCATATCTCAGCTTTCCTTTCCTTTATTCCTTCAGAGTAGCAAATAGGGACAAAGGCAGTAACCTAACTCAGATTATTCACACATCCCTGAACCAATCTGTCTGACCAACAGTACAGTGAGCTTTAATTATATATGAGACCTGAATTATATGTCTCTCACTATGGTGTGGGGGGTTATGAAGGGATGAAATCTGGGCCCCTGCCTATTGACATACGTGGAATGAACTGGGTTATTTTAGTGGAAGAGATATGGTGTTCATATGAAAAACATACGTCCACCATATTCTGTATATGCTGATAATAGGCAGGTTCTGCTTCTTGAGAAGAATATGGAGACATATGTGCTGCACTGAGGTTGAATTCATGTTCCAGGTCTTTACAACAATTTTATACACTGATAGCCTCATCATACAATATTTATTCAGTAATTTATATAACAATTGACTAAGGAAATTGGCTTTTATTATTCTTTGAATTTTGAGAATATCAGAAAACTAATGTTGCCATGTTTATCACTGCTCTTTAGAAATTCACAATACTTAAAAATGCTATTATAATCTTTTAAAATCCTCCAGAGAATAAAAAAATAAAATATAATGACTGCAATAAAGTTCCCTGTTAAATATGTAAACAGCATGTAATTCAATTTCTCATCTCTGAAACTATTTATGAAATTGCATGTCTGCAAATTGTGTATGTGTATATCTTAAATGATCTAGGTAAAAATTAAAAGAGTAATACAAAAGAGAGTCAAGATGCTTTGGGGTTTTAGGGAAGTGAGACCTCTGTGTAAGTATATGTAAGGTTTTCCTTTATCTGGAGATGTAATTGTTCTACAAAATACCCATACATTGTAAATTTGACTTTTATAAGATGCTGAAAAAATCCAAACCTCAATAAAAATAAATTTTCATAGATAGGATTTTTTTAATATGAAATATTTCCATCATGATTCAAAATATACACTTTGTCATTAATTACAATTTAAAATAGTTAATGGAAAATTAGCACCCCAACAATTAATCATTCTCTTAAAATCATGAATTCGTGATGTGTAAAGTGTAAGATGCAACCTTTTTATGACCTCTTCGACACCACTGACCCTCCTCAAACTGTGAAGCTCTATGTAGTTGAATTTTGAAAGAATTATAGATATCCTAATAATATTCTGAAATTAATCTTTATTTATTAATAAGTGTTACAAAACCAGGTAATCCAATGCTTTAAATCTGTTACCGTCACTTCCAGAGCTATCTTTTGCGGCCTGTACTTTCTCTGGTCTAACATCTTATAAGGAGTAATCAAGCAGTAATTTTTTACATAAATTTTATACGTAGATTTATATATGTATATAAAATTACTAATAATTATTATTAGTAATGGTCCAAACTTTTCTACCATGCATGCAATAACAACAGTTACAAAATATTTAATTCATTTATGTGACTTCAGAAAGAAAATACGAGGATGTGCTAATTTGGGGAAACAGAGTTGCTCTTGGTGAAATGTCATTTTAATAACATGAATATAAAAAATTATTTTGTAAATTACTGAAAATTTAAAATGAACACTGACTTTAAAAGGATCTCTGATAGTCATTAATAAAGACTAGTGACATAAAAGTCAAATTTTTTTAACCTTGTGACATTTTCTAGAACTTTACTGTATACCATGAAAAGAGATTGAAACTGATGAATCTAGAGTATACCATATTTTTCTTTTCTTCCTCCATTTTTTTAATGAATAAGAAGGTATGTGAAAATTAATCATTACTTAATTGGTTCTTCATTGGTTACTTACCAGTTTTCTGAATCTCTGGGAAATTACACAATTTGGCTATGTATAGCAATGATTTTGAGTTAAACTACATCAGACAAAAGACTCCACAAGAAATCGGATAGACACAGAGATGAAAATCACCAACACTCCCTTCTTATCCTGTGTAACCCTGTGCAACTGCCACACCTGTGTTCAAAATACTTTAGACAAATACTATGACTTTCTAATAAGATGGTGAAGAATTATGCTATCTCAGACAAGTTCCTTTCTAAGGTTAAAACAGATTCTAAGTTGCATCAAATGTACAAAATGCATAAAATGTTTGAGTTTTTCCTACATGTGTAGGAATTAACACTTTGTTTTACATCTATGAAGAAATATGATAGAAAACATCTGAATAGTTGAGGAAACATGTAATCATACTCCAAAACTTTCACAGAAGAATGTCAATGTCTAAAGATTATGGATCCTTCTCTAATAATACGAGAGTATACTGCTTTAGTTGTTCATCTCAAAATTTTAAATAATCATAACAGAAACAGCATTTATCACTTGACAAAAGACAGTTTGAAACACCTGAAATTTGAGTGAGGTCATCTCATGATATAACTATATTTTCCTTTTAAAATTTTAAACTAAATGTATCAAATTAGATCATGAGGAAGTAACATGAAACCATATCATCTTTATTTTCTATAGCAAAATTTTCATTAACTTAAGAGACTAACTTAAGACAAAACTAAGATAGGATTTCAATTTTCAAGCAAGATCGGACAAAGATCCAAAAATATAAATTACCCATCTGAATAAAATTTCTGTGTAAATTTATGGTTGACAACATGAATCTAACTAATATATTTTATATGCCTGAATTGCTTCTGGATTCACTGGCATAAAGAAATGTATCTGTCCACATTAAACAAAATACCTGATTTCTTTTACTGGACAAAGGGAATAACAGAATTTAAATATTTTCTCTCCTTTTTGCTATAGATTCTAGCAGCATAACCTTGTTTAGAGCTTGGTTGTAATAAATGATAAATTCAGGTGTTTGTATATATAAATAAAAGTATATATATAAGAAGTAAGAAAATTAAGATGGCTTATAATTCTATCTCCTGGAGTTAGTCATTGTTAGTATGTGGATCTACACACACACACACACACACACACACACACACACACACACACCCTTTGAATAATTTTGTTCTGTTTTTACTGTTTGTATTTAATGTATATAATATATATTATCAAATCTTATTCAATAGTAATTAAATAAAATGTAATACACAATAAAGGGACAAATACCACCTTGAATTGGTGGTTTTAACTAATTATTAATGATTTGAAATTAATTTGAAAATGTAGAGTTGAAAAGATGTAAAATTCAAAATATTATAGCAAAAATATTCCTAAATCAAACCATTTGAATATTCTTGAAAGAATGTAGCTGTCTTAAAAGTATGTTTTCCATTTGGAGTAAAATGCTAAGGCCTGCCTGTAGAAACTATAATGTAAGTTATAGTTTAACCCACTCTGAGTTAAAAATATTGAAAGGCTCCATTGCAATCACATCTCTGAATTCACTTTTCTTCATTTCACTTTTCTTGAACCCTTGAGCTCTATTTTTTTATCTTTGATAGGTTTAAATCCAAGTTGTTACACTTTAGTAGACTAAGTGTCTAAAACAGTCTCAACATACAAAACTTGACTCACAGTTTCAGAATAGCATATAGTACTTACCCATCCAAGAAGGATATAACAGAAGCTGAGAAGCTGTCAGAGAGAAAAATGTCAGAAGGATTAATAAATCCTATTGCTATAACATGACGATGAGAATTGTAAACAGCTATGTAAAAATTAGGCTGCTAGCAGTCAGATGGCTTGGATTCTTTTATCCTTGGTAGTAGAGTAGTGTACATTTATCTTCTGTTATGCACTGGTAAGTAGCTGGCAAGCTTGGTATATATAAACATTACTGAATGATGTTATGATTGGCTTGGATCCAGAAAATGTCCTCTGACATTACCATTAACTATCAGAGACCTTAAATATTGCTGGCAATGACTGAAGAAGCAAAAAAAGACAATAATAGTAAGAAAAATTAAGAGGATAATTAGAAATAAAACAGGCATACTTTATGACATAAGAATTTTAAAATAAATTAATGAAACCTAAATGTTCATGTGATTCATAAGAAAGAGTGATTGAGTACATTGCAATGTAGGGGAAAGACATATCTAAAACAAGGACTTACTGAATATGATTTTTTACTCTTTTATGGTTTCAATGTTTCTTATAAATAGAAACTAATCTTCCTAATGTCTTTTCCCTGTTGTATATGAAAGGCGGTATATTGTTATTTTACTGTCATTACCTGTGACCCTATATAAAAAAAAAAAAATGGCATAACCACAAGGACAAAAGGTAAGGAAAATAAAGAACCAAAATATAATTTTAAAAAAAAATCTTACTTAATTGCCAATCTCCAGGCAATCAACCAGAGAAGTTTTTGAGAAAGTCAAGCAATAATTTAGCTGTGATGTATTACCTTTGGTTTGGTGATTTAACAATGTTCACACATTTAAGGCAGTTTATTAATAAATAAGTTTCATTAAAATAAAATTAACCATATATGTAAAATCATATTTACAAAGAAAAAGTGTATAAAGAATGAGACGTTTTTATAAGTACCATAAATAAGGGAGTTTTTAAATTTTAGTCCATTAATATGATTCTACCTTGTGTTGCCTAAACTGATAATTCTTATTCATTCACATGTATATTAAACACAGCCAAGAAGAAAATTAAGATTGCCTATAATCATATCTCCTGGAGCTAGTCATTGTTAATATGTGGATTTACATGCTTCTGTTTTTTTCCCATGTTTTATTATAAGAAATCAAAACAAAACAAAACCTCGTTTGCCAAAAATAACATATACAGATATAAGAAATGAATGTTCACTATGATCCCACTTAAGAAAGGAATATTATTAAGTTTTCTGCATTTTATGTCAGATTTTTTCCATGTATGTACTAACATATTTTAACATTATTCTCTCACGTTCAAATATATTTATACATAAGGCTGTAAGTATAAAAACACACTATTTTCTAACTCACTTTTTGTCTTAACATTGTATCTTAGATATCTTTCAATATCAGTTAAAACACATCCAACTATTTAATGATTATAATACTTGTAATAAAAGAGTAAAAATGGTTAATTCATACATGGATTTTTGGTAATAGAACATTTCTGCACTTAACAAGAATTGTTGATTATTAAGTTAGGTTTTATAGTTAAAACAAGACTAAATTGGTTTTGCAGGAAAACATGGGAAAAGACCTTAAGAAGAATTTGTCAGGCGCAATTTGCAATCATAGATGTTATCATTAAGAAAATAAAATTGTGTAAGTAAGGAAGCAAAGGACTTACTCAGCAGAAGGCAGGTCTAACAGGTTTGATTCTGAATAGAATACAGCTGAAAAGTGAATATTAGGAGATTAATTCTAAAGTAGATTTTCCTAAAGATGCTGAAAATTGCAAGAAATCACTTGCCGAAGCTGAGCAAGTGTCAGAGCATTTGAAACATAGGAGTCATCCCAACATCGCTGAATTTTCATTTCAACTAATTTATTTTTGTTAAGTTCATTACTGAGATAACCAAAATCTGCATTAAAATTATCCTCTGTTAGAAGGACTCAATAGGATGACATGCATTTGAAAAAGAGGAGCTTAATCTCATAATAAAAGCCCTGAAAAGAGGTTATACATCACTTCCATCTATTTAACATCCATGAAATCATTTAAAATCATTTTAAAATGATGTTAAATCATTTTATTTAACATCATGAAATCATCATACCAAAATGTCAGAGTTTTTTCTCAGGTGTTGCCTTTTTTTCTTTGTGATTTTTAAAATATTCACTCTATACACACTTCAATAGCTGTTGTGTTATTGTTTTTCCTAATAGCACCGTTAGAAATGACATGCTTTTGCTGTTCAACTAAAATTTGTAAAAATAACTTATCTCTCAATTTTTTTGAGATTAATCACAGTATAGTTTCTTTGTTAAATCTTAGGTGATTGAAAAATAAATCACATGTGCCGCAAATCTTCTTTGAACCACAAGCATTGCAAATTGACATTACAGTGTGGATTTTTCATCTTGACAGCTTATGGTAGGGGTCAAGTTACCCCCAGAGTTTTTTCTTTAAAGAAGAACAGGTTAAATCTGGTCAAACACAGAGAATGAAACAAAGACTTGTTTATTGATGTAAAGGAATCAACTTGTGGATCAGATTCTATATGGGATTTATTTCAACTGCAACTGGATAGGTTGAAAAGTTGAACCATAAAAATTAGCAGTAATTTTGCTCTTTTCAAGGGGCCAGGATAAAGGGACTTTATTCAAAGAAACAATCGCACCTTGGCTTGTTCTAAGTGTAGGAAAACAAACACACACAAGAAGAAAGTCATATATAGTCTTTTCAGGGCACAGATACAAAACATATTTTTCAATGTTATTTGATTAACAGTGAATGCTTCTGCCAATAAAAATCTCAATACTATAATTATACTTGTTTTGTAAATGTAGTAGTAAAGTGAAAGGAATCAACTCAAACATATCCTAAAAAGCTTAGTCTAAGGAATAGTATCACCATGCAAATATGTGATATGCTCCCATAACAAGGGTAGGATGCGCATTTATATTCTCCTATAAATGTATATAAAGAGTCAGAGAAAAAGTCAAGGACCTCTTGCTGTTGCAGAATACATATATTCCAGTAAAGGCAAACTTCAGTAAAATATTATTTTGCTTTTGGCATGGGGGTTAGCTCTGCATGTGCCATGGTCAGAAAATGTCTTGGGGACAGGGGATTAAATAGCATATCATAAATATAGGAAAAGTGAGGCAGATGCTAAGTTAGGGATTATGATTATGATACTCCTCTTTCTTTTTAAAAGTACTTTTGGGACTTCCTTGGTGGCACAGTGGTTGGGAATCCTCCTGCCATTGCAAGGGACACAGGTTCGATCCCTGGTCTGGGAAGATCCCACAGGTCGTGGAGCAACTAAGCCCCTGCACCACAACTACTGAGCCTGTGTTCTAGAGCCTGCAAGCCATAACCAATGAACCCGTGCACCATAACTACCGAAGCCCGCACACCCTAGAACCTGCACGCCGCAACTACTGAAGCCCTCATGCTCTAGGGCAGGGGTCCCCAACCCCCGGGTCTCAGACCAGTACGGGTCCAAGGCTTGTTAGGAACCAGGCTGCACAGCAGGAGGTGAGTAGCAGGTGATCGAAGCTTCATCTGCTGCTTCCCATCGCTCCCCATCGCTCACATTACCACCTGAAACATTCCCCCCATCGCTCACATTACCGCCTGAACAAACCCTACTCCCACCCCCCCAACCCCCCAGTCCATGGAAAAACTGTCTTACACGAAGCTGGTACCTAGTGCCAAAATGGTTAGGGACTGCTTTTCTAGGGCCCACTTGCTGCAACTACTGAGCCCGTGTGCTGCAACTACTGAAGTTTGCGCACCTAGACCCCGTGCTCCACAACAAGAGAAGCCACCACAGTGAGAAGCCCACACACCACAACAAAGAGTAGCCGTGGCTCGCCACAAACAGAAAAAGCCCGTGCGCAGCAACAAAGACCCACCACAACCAAAAATAAATAATAAAAGTACTTTTGCTACATCAGATAATATTTAATAAACTATAGTTATATAATAGGTGCTATACTTATTCTCCAGGTAAGTTCATATTATTTAGTCCTCCACAGCAATGCTACAAAGTAATTTTTATTTATTTTACTCTAGATGTGAGAAAACTAAGGCATAGAGAGAAAGTAATTTGCTTTTGGTTCACTAGCTAGTGAGTGTCAGAGTCAGAAGTGAATTGAGATTATCTGACTACAGTGGCTGTGCTTTTGATTCCTGGATAGATGGTCATGATAACCCATTTGCATAGAACTTTTAGAGTCCTTAAAGAATTTTCATGATTATGATGTCATTTCCCTCTTATGACCATTATATTCAATCTGGGGGATGGTCACTGTTCTGTATAATAGACAGAAACACTAAAATGTGTCTGGTTTTAAATAGTAGTTTTAGGAGTGATTGGGTCCAGAGTTTATAAGATCTGTTAAGGCTCCTGTTGCAACTGCATCAGTCAGTCAGGCTTTTTTGTACTGCCCTACAGGTGCCCACTCCTTGAAGAACACACCCAATTAAACCTCCTGCATTCAAGTGTATATCTCAGAATCTGATTCTAGGGACCCTGATCTAAAACAATAGTATCAATATCAAACCATTCTCTCGAGTCTTTTGTTAAATCTTCTCGGTCTTTTTAACATTTTCTTGTTGATTTCTTTTTCTCAGTACTCTATTTATGCATCCCATAAAGCATATTTATTTTACATTGTTCAGTTTTGATATCCCGTCTCTAATTTCTGGAGACTCTAGCTTGTAGGACCTTGTTTCTTTGGGTGTTTTATGTTTTTTATTATAAATTTATGTTTCTTAAAATTTTATTTGTGGTAATTATTTGTGGCTTAGACTGAAAACAGATTCTTCCGAAGAAAATTCACAATTGTTTCTGCCAGGTGACTGGGGGCTATACCAACCTAGGACCGCTTTAAACTATAGTATTGCATTAAAGTTTTTCACATCACATAATTCAGGCTACAATCCAATACTGGGGTTATTTTTAGCTAGAATGAGTATTTTTCCCAGTCATTCGGCACTAGAATTAAAGATAGAAATGTCTTCTTGTAACACCCTCCAGAAATGTACATTTGTATCTATTTTACACTTACATCAAGGGACTGGCCAATTTGGTGGACCCAGCTTTATGATGGGATTATATTCTTTTAGCCTTCCTAATTTAAGCAACTGGACTTATCTCTCTGTTCTCTATGTTCGGTAAATCTATGAAAACTAAAACTCAAATTCACTAAAATTTGCAGTTGTTCTCAAAGTGGAAGCTAGCATTCTACTTACCACTTTTTCTCTTTTCATTTAGTTTTGCCTGAGAGTATTCCTTACTTTCCACTCAGCTCATCAATGCATTTAAATGTGTTAATCTATTCAGCATTTATAGTATTTTCCCCAAGCCAAAGATAGGCAGATTACCCATTCTGCCATACTACAGAAATGCAAGTCTCTCCCTCTAATCTCCATCAAATATCTTGACCTTTAACATGTGGTCCTTTTTTTCCCAGCACAACCAAATGGGATGAAGTGAAAATAGAGACCTAAAAGCAGAGATGCTAAATCCTTGGGTTTTCTTTTAATGAAAGCTATCTTACTGATATAATAGACAAAGAGAAGAATAGAAACATTAAATCCCTCTTCCTCTTTATTAGAATAAAAAGAACAATTGCTCCCTTGGTACAGAGAAAGGTTGAACAGTGTGTTACAGAGAAGCATTTACACCCTAGTTTAGGCCTAAGGTGAATTTTATGACTATCTTATCTGCTCTTAAGTCAGTAAAAAGTAAAAGGGATATTTACAGAAAGTACTAAACAGTTTGAAGTTCCAGGAATAAAGGATGCATTTGCTCTTAAGCTTTTCTGAAATGATGTGAGAAAAACACACTTTTAGTATTCCCTAGTAACCCAATGAAAATAGGAGTAAGAGGGTTGAGATGTCTCTTTGCTGCTAAAGAAGACACAAGGCAGCTACAGCAAGTCTCCTGTGGTCCCTGGGTGACAAGAGAAAGAAACAGGATTTCCTTTACCTCTGGTAACAAGACACTTGGCTGAGAATGAGAAAACTGGCAGATGTTAAAGGGATTTGTAGTCACGATGAGAGTAAATTATAACAAAGAGCACTGTAGGATGTATGTCAAAAAACCAGGTGGGTATACAGAAACCTCAGCAGATGCCAGTGTGGTGGGGATAGCGGATGTAATTATACATTGCAACAGATGTCAGTGTAGGACAAAGGAAGGCTGAAGCCCAGATGCCTCACCATCTGATATTGTATTGTATAAACTTTTCAGAAATTAAACCAATTCAGGAAGAAAGGAAGGAAAAGGAGGGGGAATTCTGATTTGACGGAATTAAAACCTGACTCCGAGAATACTTTGAAGCAATTAAATTTACTTAGAATTAATTCAGTTAAGTTTTTTTTTCCTACCAAGCAGAATGGGAACTCAAGCTAACTCTGGTTATGATAAAAAAAAATTAAAATTAAAATAATTACATACTATCATCACTTGCATTTTAGAGCCTGAGAATATGTATCCACAACACATCCTCTTGATCTCCACAAAGATCACTCAGGAAAAAAGAAGTGGTCCATTGTGTAAAATACTGCTGACAACTAAACTAGGATGGAAACATGTCGAATTTAGCAATAAGTTACTAACTGGTGACCCTGAAAGAAGAACCCTAGAATGACAAGGGTAAAAAAATAGCTGGAAGGTAAAAAATATTGAAGTGATATATGTAACACACACACACACACACACACACACACACACACACACACACACACATAAACACAAACTCTTGAAAAACTGGTTATGAAGGGAAATAGGAAACAAAAAACAGATAAAAGTAATATCTAGGGTATATGAGGTCAAGGCAAGGCTTGTTTTGCTCTATTTAAGATTACAGATATTAGATCATGTTTGACTGATCAGAGGGAATACGTGGTAAAAATCAAGATGTTGAAGATGCAGCAGACAGAGCTAAGAGTTCAATGGGAGCAAAGAAGCACATGTGAAGGGACTGGATTTAAATTGGAGCAATGCTTTCTTCATTGTAATGGGAACAGGAGGCAGCAGGTCAGTTTTTAGATATGGTAGCAAAAATATTAAGTAGTTGCTGTCTGAAGCTTTCTCTCTGGAAAAAAGTGAACCATATGCTGTGATTAGTGGAGGGAAAAAAGAAGTAGTTAAAGATTTAAGTAGAGTGGATAAATGAGATTTCATTGTGGAAATAAGCAGAGTAAACTTTCTGAAGATATTTACATTGTTTCTTGAGTGAATTGTGGAAAGTCCATTTGAGTTTGGTGAACATGAAACTATAGTGCCTCCAATATGCTGTTTGATGTTTCGTTATTGGGGTACAGGCACAGAGATGGATTTGTCCATAGTTACAGTCTTGACAGGTATGTATGAAATTAGAGCAAGGGAGTCAAGAAGTAAATATGATACAGGTATAAAGAGAATCCAGGCGTGGAAGAATAATGTGAAAGTAGAAGGCAACTGAACAGTAGTGAGAACAATTGGAGATCAATGAATTGGGCACCTCCTCATTAAAGTTGCTTGCAATGGTGGTAACTGTTAAGGTGGTCAGCTGATGAAATTATCGGTGATCTTAAACAAGTAACTAGGAGGTCTGTAAATGTCCAGCCTCAGAAAGGGAAAAGGGAAAAGAACAGGCAAACCAGAGAGTTCAAATGGAATGATCAAAATAGGGAGCAGAGATAATAGTCTGGGAGCAGCAACAGGAAGCAAGAGAGTCCTAATTATAAGAAACCTATGCTGTATAAATTTTATTTAAGTTTCAAGCAAATGGAAGTATCTTTGAACATTAAAAAATATCTCATTTTTGGAATGGGCTGCCTGTAAGGATCCAGTCACAGGAAATATTCAAATAGAGATTGGATGAATATTAGTTACATTGTGAAGAGGCTTCAACATATCAAACATTTAGATTATATCATTTCTGAAGTTTCTTCCTACTCCAAGATCGCTTCTGAATCTGAATGTTTATCCATCCGCCATTCATATTTTCTTTTTCTCTCAAGTTCAATCATTAGCAAAATTGACCATATCCTCAAAATCTTCCTAGAATGTTTCTCCCTAGCATGTTTAAGTTCTAACTTAAACCTGGGTCTTTCCTGATGATACTACTTCTTCTATAGACGTTATAAGTCTGGGCCTTAAAGTAGGGTAAGTGTCCTTTTTGTATTCATCATCCTATCCTAGACAATTATATATCCTTCCTCTATAAAACACCTCCCTTTGCTGCTATCATCTCAAAATCCCCTATGTCATCTCCTTTTTTTTTCTTTACTGAAGATAGCTCCTGGCTCACTTCAACTATCTCCAACACCACTTCTGTAGTGAATTCAAACTCCAAGGCCTAGCCTCTCCATTCTTCTCAATCATCTTGGTTCCCACCCTAATTGCAGAACTCCCTTCTATGATCGCACCTATGACTTTGTTGTTACTAATCACTACCCCTCTCCCCAAACCTCAATTTCAAACATGCCTTATTACAATTTTCTACCTTTCCAGCTCACCTCCTCAAACAGTCAAACTCCAACAATAGTTTGTAGCCAGTGAGACATTACCATTTTTCCTTATCTCTTACCCCTCAACCAACACCTGCACTTCTCTTATTATCAAGCTTAAATTTCATTGCTAATCATTACAAAATCACTCACTTAAATGCAGCATCAACTCTTTTTTTCCTATCATATTCATTTACTTTCTAGGCTAAACTACAACCATCGTTAAATCCAACTCTCCATCTTCTGCACACCTGCATCTGCCCCACTGTACCAGCGTAGAGGAAATTCCAAATCATCTACATGGGCATCAATTTAAATTCATGAGCAGTAACTCATACTGTACTTCCCTAGACCCTCCACTCTTTTCTGTGCTCTAGGACTATTTTATACTATGTCATTTTGCCTCAAACTTCTCCTCTTCTCCCACTCTTAGCTTGTGATCATTCTTCCTATGTCACTAAAGAAAATAAAACAGTAAAAAAAAAAGAAATTCCATATACCACCTGCCCCTTCACACCTATTTTCTTGCATTTGTGCTTGAATATTCCCACTTCTGTTATCAGGATGGACCACACTCCAAGTAAATACAGTTTTTCCACTGTGTACTCAATCCCATCTCCTTTTTCTTTTTTAAGGACACTGCTCTAGCAATTTTCCCTTTTCTATCAGATATTCCCCATCAAATGAATCATATCCATCAGCATCAAAATAACATGCAGTTATGTTGCCCATCTTATAAAATATCTTGACCTGCTTCCCCTTCAACCTATCACCTTATTTTTATTCCAGCTATAAAGTAAAAAACTCCTTGAAATATCTCTCTATGCTTGATTCTTTGAACGTCTTTCTTCCCATTTTCTGTCAAGCACACCATCATCAAATTTTTATCACCACAACTCCTCCAAAACTGCTCATTTTGTTGTCACTATTGATCGCCATATTACTAAGTCTAATGGTCAATTCTCTGCCCTCACTTTTTTTTTCTTTTGACCTTTAGAAGAAATTGGTACCGTTGATTATTCCCTCCAACTTAAAATATTTTCTTCACTTGGCCTCTTTCCTAATTACACACACGCCTGATTTTCCTTCTACTTTCCTGGCTCTTTTTCCTCAATCTACTCTTTTTTGTTTTAATTATCTAACAAACACCTAAACAGTAAGTTACCCTAAGATTCAGTCTTTGAACAATATCTCTATATTGATTCCCCGAAATGATTTCATTCGTTTTCAGACTTAAATCCCATGTCAATTTTGATGCCTTCCAAAGTTGTAACTCTTCCTAAACTTCAGATTTATTTATCCAACTGCAAAATCTATGCATATCAAATTTATCACGTCAAAAACTGAGAACCTTACATGCTCCCTTAAATCTGCTCCTCCTGTGTCTTCACCCAACAGTCAATGACTTCCAGTTGCCTACATAAAAAACCAAGGAGCCTTCATTTCGTCTTTTTCTCTGACAAAACACCCCTGTCATTAGCAACTCCTATCTGCACTTCTTTCAAAATGTTTCTCAGCAATTCTTGCTTCATCCTAGTACAAGCTACCATCATTTCTTGCCTATATTCTGGAAAAATCTTCTTCCTATTTCCCTGCTTCTGCCTTTCTCCTCCCCGACCTTTCAGTCCATTTTAAACGAGAAGCCAGAGTGATCCCAGAAAAACTTGTTAGATTTGTACTCCACTTTACCTAAAAGCCTTGAATTGATCATTGTTTTACCTCTCAAATTGAATGTTGAAATCTTTAATATGATCTGTAAAACCATGCCTAATCTAATTCCTGGCTCCCTCACAGACCTCATCTACCACAACACTTCTCTTCAGTCCTCCTTTATTCCTCCTCCATAATTTTCAAACCTGCCCACTACACACCCAACATCAGGTCTTTGCCCGTACTGCTCCCTTTGCCTGGGATGCCCTACCCACACACATCTGAATTTCCTGCAAATTTTTATTTTTAAAAATCCCATTTTCAGTGAGACATTCCAGCCTAACTAGAAATTTTACCCCATCTCTTACATTTAATATCACTCTACCCTGCCCCCCTTTTTAAAGCACTTATCACATTTTAATATGAGGCATAGTTTACACTGCTTCTTGTTTATTTTCGGTTTCCCCACTAGAGTAAATGTCTTCATGAAGGCAGAGACTTTTGCCTGTCTTGTTCACTCATGGATCATAGAGCCTATACATATGGCAGATGCTCAATAAATATCTGTTGAATGAATAAATGAATGAATAATGCCACTTGTTCCATTTTATAATCAGTCTCAAATATGAAATTTAGTTTACATTAATCGAACTCCTACAAAAAGTATATTATGTACTTTCCAACTATGTTACTGCTTTTAAAAGTACCAATAAAATTTCAGGTTTGATTACTAATAGAACTAGTGTTAAGAATATGATATCTACTTTTATGCATCTCATTTGTAAAACAAGTTAGTGATACAAGGCTGAACTTATTCATTAGGACTTTGGAATTGAATTTCCAGCCTACCACAGAATTAGCTGATCCTTAGAGTTCTTGCCTCTAAAAGTGAAGAGGTTAATATAAACAATTGTGGAAGCTCTTTCATCACAAAATTCTATTAATTGTCTATCCATATCTAAAGCATAGGGGAAAAGAGAAAATTAAAAAATTGCACTCAATTTTGTACAAAAGTTTATATGTATAAATTGTCAAGGGAGATACTTGGTGCCTAATAAACATTAAATAAATGTCAGTTATTATTGTCATTAGGGTAGTCACTTTCATTTATTGTCATCTGTCCTACTGCTCTTCTTAAGATGGATAAAAATAATTTCTAATTCAGCTATGCTCTCTGTGTTAAAAGAAAATCTTATGTTATGATCAAGACAAAAATCTTTTGGAAAACAAACAAAACCTGCAAATGAGATAAACCTAAGTACAAAGCAAACGTTTGCAAATTGTCATACTCTTTTCCAGAATATGATAGCGTAACTACAAGTATATATTTTATCCATGGCTAAAGAGTAAACTTCCAAATTTAAATAAATATTTTTGTACCAAACTTTGAATTAAAAATTATATTTTCAGACATGAAACTTTTAAAACAATTATATTTTCAATAACATTCAAATTGTATGAAGTATATATACAGTAAGTCCCCTACATACTGAAATAAAGATACTGTACTACTGTACTCTACATAGTACTGTACAGTAAAGTACACAAAAGCACAACGACTTGTAGAGGACGCATGCACTTGACAATGTACTCCAGACACATGAACTAACTTATGTGACTGGACATGTGGAGGCACATTCGCATCTTTGAAAGTTCGCAACTTGAATGTTCGTACGTAGGGGACTTACTGTATTTGAATTTAAAGAGTCTATTCTTTTTTTTGTGGGGGGGGGGCTCCACGTTTTATTAGGGATATGGCAGAAGCAGAGGCTGGAAGCAGAGCAACCATGTTTAATGACAGATAAATTAACTGCAGTGGGTAGACAGAGGGTAAGGGACTGGTCCAGGCATGTTAATATAAAACAACAACAACAAAAGACAGACAAATGGACCCCAAAGACATGGGGTGGGGGAGGGAAGCACCATCCAGACAGCAAATAGGACCAGGGGAGACAGAGAGAGAAGGAAACTTGACCCCTCGCCCCTAAACTCCACCAGCAAAGGACTTCTAGGCTGGCCCTGCAGGGACTTGGGCCAGGGGAGCCTCCAGGGTGGGCGGAGATGGCACTGCTGGTCGATAGGCAGAAAGCCCAGCATCACAACATATCTCAGCCTAAAGTGGGAGGTGGGGGCCAGGACACAGTGTCCTTGAACCCCCAGTACCTCAGAGGAAGAGCCTTACTCTGGGTAAGAGAAGGACCAAGGGTGGGGTCTCACCCTGAGATGAGAGTGGTCATCCTTATAAACTATCCGTAACTAAAAAACACTAGGGAGCACCACATTTTACCCCAAATCCAAAACTGTTACTGATTTACAATATTTGTTTTTGAAATTGCAAAAATATTTGTAACAAAATGTTCATTTTCATTTTAGTAAGAGCCCTTCATTATTACAGTCCCTTTTCAATTTTTTGGACAATGTTGAAAACTATACTCTCTTTTATAAGGGAAATAGAGTTAATTTTATTTCAGGTTATTTATTATAAGAACATGTGGATGTTTTAAAAAAAATTTTATTAGAGTATAGTTGATTTACAATGTTGTGTTAGTTTCAGGTGTACAGCAAAGTAAATCAGTTATACATGTACATATATCCACTCTTTTTTTTTTTTTTTTAGATTCTTTTCCCATTAGGCCATTACAGAGTATTGAGTAGATTTTCCTGTGCTGTATAGCAGGTTCTTATTAGTTATCTATTTTATATATAGCAGTGTGTATATGTCAGTCCCAATCTCCTAATTTATCCCTCCTCCCTCCCCCAATATCCGCTGGTAACCATAAGTTTGTTTTCTACATCAGTGACTCTACTTCTGTTTCGCAAAAAAGTTCATTTGTATGCATTTTTTTTAGATTCCACGTATAAGCAATATCATATGATATTTGTCTTTCTATGTCTGACTTACTTCACTAAGTATGACAATCTCTAGGTCAATCCATGTTGCTGCAAATGGCATTATTTCATTCTTTTTTCTGGCTGAGTAATATTCCATTGTATATATGTACCACATCTTCTTTATCCATTCCTCTGTTGATGGACACTTAGGTTGCTTCCATGTCCTGGTTATTGTAAATAGTGCTGCAGTGAATATTGGGGTGCATGTATCTTTTTGAATTATGGTTTTCTACAGGTATATGCCCAGGAGTGGGATTGCTGGGTCATATGGTCGTTCTATTTTTAGTTTCTTAAGGAACCTCCATACTGTTCTCCATAGTGGCTGTACTGATTTACATTCCCACCAATAGTGTAGGAGGGTTCCCTTTTCTCTACACCCTCTCCAGTATTTATCGTCTGTAAATTTTTTGATGATGGCCATTCTGACTGGTGTGAGGTGATACCTCATTGTAGTTTGATTTACATTTCTCTAATAATTAGTGATGTTGAGCATCTTTTCATGTGATTTTTGGCCATCTGTATATCTTCTTTGGAGAAATGTCTATTTAGATCTTCCACCCATTTTTTAATTGGGTTATTTATTTTTTTGATATTGAGCTCTATGAGCTGTTTGTATATTTTGGAGACTAATCCCTTGTCAGTCGCTTCATTTGCAAATATTTTCTCCCATTCTGAGGATTGTCTTTTCATTTTGTCTATGGTTCTCTTTGCTGTGCAAAAACTTTAAAGTTTAACTAGGTCCCATTTGTTTATTTTTGTTTTTATTTTCATTACTCTAGGAGGTGAATCAAAAAATATCTTGCTGTGATTTATGTCAAAGAGTGTTCTGCCTATGTTTTCCTCTAAAAGTTTTATAGTGTCTGGCCTTACATTTAGGTCTTTAATCTGTTTTATTTTTATGTATGGTGTTAGGGAGTGTTCTAATTTCATTCTTTTACATGTAGCTGTCCAGTTTTCCCAGCACCACTTATTGAAGAGACTGTCTTTTCTCCATTGTATATTCTTGCCTCCTTTGTCGTAGCTTAGGTGACCATAGGTGTGTGGGTTTATCTCTAGGCTTTCTAGCCTGTTCCACTGATATATATTTCTATTTTTGTGCCAGCACCATGCTGTTTTGATGACTGTAGCTTTGTAGTATACTCTGAAGTCAGGGAGCCTGATTCCTCCAGCTCCATTTTTCTTTCTCAAGATTGCTTTGGCTATTTGGGGTCTTTTGTGTTTCCATACAAATTTTAAAATATTTTGTTCTACTTCCATGAAAAATGTCATTGGTAGTTTCATACAGATTGCATTGAATTTGTAGATTACTTTGGGTAGTATAGCCATTTTCTCAACATTGATTCTTCCAATCCAAGAACATGGTATATCTCTCCATCTGTTTCTGTCATCTTTGATTTCTTTCATCAGTATATTACAGTTTTCTAAGTACAGGTCTTTTGCCTCCTTAGGTAGGTTTATTCCTAGGTATCTTATTTTTTTTTGTTGTGATGGTAAATGGGATTGTTTCCTTAATTTCTCTTTCTGATCTTTTGTTATTAGCATATAGGAATGCAATAGATTTTGGTGTATTAATTTTGTATCATGCAACTTAACCAAATTCATTGATGAGCTCTAGTTTTCTGGTAGCATGTTTAGGATTTACTATGTATAGTATCATGTCATCTGCAAACAGTGACAGTTTTACTTATTTTCCAATTTGGATTCCTTTAATTTCTTTTTCTTCTCTGATTACTGTGGTTAGGACTTCCAAAACTATGTTGAATAACAGTGGTGAAAGTCAACATCCTTGTGATGTTCCTGGTCTTAGAGGAAATGCTTTCAGTTTTTCACCATTGAAAATGATGTTTGCTGTGGGTTTGTTGTATATAGCCTTTTTTATATTGAGGGAGGTTCCTTCTATGCCAACTTTCTGGAGAGTTTTTATCATAAATGGGTGTTGAATTTTGTGAAAAGCTTTTTCTGCATCTATTGAGATGATCATATGGTTTTTATTCTTCAGTTTGATAATATGCTGTATCACATTGATAGATTTGCATATATTGAAGAATCCTTGCATCCCTGAGATAAATCCCACTTGATCATGGTGTATGATCCTTTTAATCTGTTGTTGGATTCCGTTTGCTAGTATTTTGTTAAGGATTTTTGCATCTATGTTCATCAGTGATATTGGCCTGCAATTTTCTTTTTTTGTAATATCTTTGTCTGGTTTTGGTATCAGGGTGATGGTGGCCTCATAAAATGAGCTGGGTGTGTTCCTTCCTCTGAAATTTTTTGGAAGAGTTTGAGAAGGATGGATGTTAGCTGTTCTCTAAATGTTTGATAGAATTTGCCTGTGAAGCTATCTGGTCCTGGACTTTTGTTTGTTGGAAGATTTTTATTCACAGTTTCAACTTCATTACTTGTGATTGGTCTGTTTATATTTTCTGATTCTTCCTGGTTTAGTCTTGGGAAGTTGTACCTTGCTAAGAATCTGTCCATTTCTTCCAGGTTGTCCATTTTTGTGTCATATAGTTGCTTGTAATAGTCTCTTATGATCCTTTGTATTTCTGTAGTGTCAGTTGTAACTTCTCCTTTTTCATTTCTAATTTTATTCTTTTTTATTCCTTTTTTCTTGAAGAATCTGGCTAAAGGTTTATCAATTTTGTTTATCTTCTTAAAGAACCAGTTTTTAGTTTCATTGATCTTTGCTACAATATTGTTTTCTTCATCTCTATTTCGTTTATTTCTGCTCTGATCTTTATGATTTCTTTCCTTTTACTAACTTCAGGTTCTGTTTGTTCTTCTTTTCTCTAGTTGCTTTAGGTGTAAGGTCAGGTTATTTGACATTTTGTTTTTTCTTGAGGTAAGATTGTACTGCTATAAACTTCCCTGTTAGAACTGCTTTTGCTGCATGCCATAGGTTTGGGTCATCATGTTTTCGTTGTCATTTGTTTCTAGGTAATTTTTGATTTCTTCTTTGATTTTTTCAGTGATCCATTGGTTATTTAGTAACATTCTGTTTAGCTTCCCTGTGTTTGTGTTTTTTACAGTTTTTTTTCCTGTAATTGATTTCTAATCTCATATTGTTGTGGTTGGAAAAGATGCTTGAGATGATTTCAATTTTATTAAATTTACCAAGGCTTGATTTGTGACCCTAGATGTGATCTATTCTGGAAAATGTTCAGTGTGCATTTGTGAAGAAAGTGTATTCTGCTGCTTTTGGTTAGAATATCCTATAACTATCAATTAAGTCTATCTGGTCTAATTTGTCATTTAACGCTTGTGTTTCCTTATTAATTTTCTGTCTGGATGATCTGTTCATTGGTGTAAGTGGGGTGTTAAAGTCCCCCACTACTATTGTGTTACTGTCAATTTCCCCTTTTACGGCTGTTAGTATTGGCCTTATGTATTGAGGTGCTTCTATGTTGGGTGTACAAATATCTACAATTGTTGTATCTTCTTTCTGGATTGATCCCTTGATCATTATGTAGTGTCCTTCCTTACCTCTTGTAATAGTCTTTATTTTAAAGTCTATTTTATCTGATATGAGTTTTGCTACTACAGCTTTCTTTTGATTTCCATTTGCATGGAATATCTTTCTTCATCCCTTCACTTTCAGTCAATAGTGGGTCTGTTATAGACAGCATATATATGAGTCTTATTTCTGTATCCATTCAGCCAGTCTATGTCTTTTGGTTGGAACATTTAATCCATTTACATTTAAGGTAATTATCAGTGTGAATGTTCCTACTGCCATTTTCTTAATTGCTTTGGGTTTGTTTTTATAGGTCTTTTTTCTTCCCTTCCTCTTTTGTTCTCTTCTCTTGTGTTTCTCACCTAGAGAATTTCCCTTAGAATTTGTCGTAAAGCTCATTTGTTGGTGCTGAATTCTCTTAGCCTTTGCTTGTCTATAAAGCTTTCAATTTCTCCATCGAATCTGAATGACAGCCTTGCTGGGTAGAGTATTTTTGGTTGTAGGTTTTTCCCTTTCATCACTTTAAATATATCCTACCACTCCCTTCTGGCCTGCAGAGTTTCTGCTGAAAAATAAGCTGATAACCTTATGGGGATTCCCTTGTATGTTATTTGTTGCTTTTCCCTTGTTGCTTTTAGTACTTTTTCTTTGTATTTAATTTTTGTTAGTTTGATTAAAATGTGTCTCATTGTGTTCCTCCTTGGATTTATCTTGTATGGGACTCTCTACGCTTCCCGGACTTGGGTGACTGTTTCCTTTCCCTTGTTAGGGAAGTTTTTGTCTATAATCTCTTCAAATATTTTCTCAGGCCCTTTTTCTTTTTCTTCTTCTTCTGGGACCCCTATAATTTGAATGTTGGTGCATTTAATATTGTTCCAGAGGTCTCTGAGACTGTCCTCATTTCTTTTCATTCTTTATTCTTTTTCTGTTCTGAAGGAGAGATTTCCACCATTCTGTCTTCCAGGTCACTTATCTATTCTGCTGTCTCAGTTATTCTGCTATTGATTCCGTCTAGTGTATTTTTTCATTTCAGTTATTGTCTTCTTCATCTCTGTTTGTTTGTTCTTTAGTTCTTCTAAGTCTTTGTTAAACTTTTCTTGTATATTCTTGATCCATGCCTCCATTGTTTTTCTGAGATCTCAGATCATTTTTACTATCATTACTCTGAATTCTTTGTCCAATACATTACTTATCTCCTTTTCATTTAGTTGTTCTTGTGGGCTTTTATCTTGCTCCTTCATCTGCAACATATTTCTTTGTCATCTCATTTTGTCAATCTTACTATGTTTGTCATCTCCTTTCCGCAGGCTGCAGGATTATAGTTCCTCTTGCTCTGGTGTCTGCCCCCTGGTGGGTGACGTTGGTCCAGAGGCTTGTGCCATTATCCCCTTGATAGGGGGTTTGACTGGTGTTGTGGTGATCAGAGCCTGCCCTAGTTATTGAGTGGGGTCTCCCCTTTGCTCTGTGGTTGTCACTGCCCTGTCTATGGCAGGGTCTGCTCCCTAGTTTTTGGAGTAGAGGTCCCTAGATCTGTTTCTTAGCTGTGATTCTGATTTGTGGCACAAGGTAGATGGGATTGGAGCACTCCCACTTGGAGAGAAGCCACTGAGTATTCCTCTTCTGGAGCTGTTCACCTGTGCATGTGCTCTGTTGTGTCCCCTTTCACCCATTGTGCAGGCTCACAGAGTATACTGTTGTTGGCACTGCTCTTCATCCTGCCTTAACTGTGGGTATTCTGGCAATTGGCCCTGGTGACTCTCATGTGTTGTTTTCACCCAGCCACTGGCACAGGTGTACTGATGTCAGGTCCAGGACTGTAGTAGTCGTGCAGTAGTCATGCACCTGGGGGAGCTATGGAGACAGCTCAAACTCTGGTCTGGCCCAACCCCCATCTGTACATGTCCACAGAGCCCAAAGCTGCTAAAGCTAGACCCATCACAGCTGCAAGAGCACTTGCTGTCCTTTTGGATATTTCACAGGCACTGAATTTAAGAAGCCATCAGTAGAGGTGTAACTCCACAGTTTGTGCAGCCATGAGGAGAGATTTCAGCCCTTCTTCCTTAGTCACACAGCCCCTGGGGCTCAGCTGTGATTTCAGCCCCTCTTCTGGGCAGATTTCCTAGTGGGGTGAATTATCTGCACCCTCCTAGGACAGTGGAGCAGGTCTCAGCACACACTGGTGGATTTCCTAGTAGTGAAAGCTATCCGCATGCTCCCGGAACAGCATGGCAGGTTCCGGCATCCACTGACAGATTTCCTAGTTGCAGAAACTATCTGTGCCTTCCCCGGATAATATGGGCAGGTCCTGAGGCCTGCTGGCAGAATTACTAGTAGCTGGATCTGTCTGTGTCCTTCTGGGTCAGCAGGGGCGGGACCTGGCATCTGCCCACGGGTATGGAAGAGGCAGCCAGTGCCAGCCTCTGGAGCCCAAGATGGTGGTGGTGACCCACTCTTGTCCCCAGAGCTCCTGTAGGCAGTGTCCTGCTGCCTGGGAGCATTCACAGGGATAGAAGTTGTTATGGTGGTCCCATCCCTCTCCTCGTTTGCCTCCCAATAATGGTGCCTTGTCTCTCTGGTGGGCCCAGGCTCCTTCCTAGTATATCCTCAGTTGCCATGGCTGATCTCTTCAGGCTGTTTCCTCACCTAACCCTGGTCTTCTCCCTAGGACTGAGCACCCGACCCCCATCCTCACCGACAGAGGAGTATCTCAGGTTGGGATGTGCAGGGTTGTGGTGCTGACCCTCTGTGCAGGTTACTCTCCATTTTGCCTTCCACAAACTGGTTGTTCTCTCCCCTCTTAGGCTCCAAAACTCCCCCTTAGTCCAGTCTAATTTCTCTGCTGGCAAGGAGCCTTCCCAAGGTGCAGGAACCTTTCCTCTTTCACAGCTCCCTCCCTGGGGCTCAGGGCCCATCCTGATTCCTTCTTTTTCTTTTTCCTTTTGTCCTAAGGTTACGTGGAAGTTTTCTTGTCTTTTTGGATGTCTGAGGTCTTCTGTTGGCACTCAGTAGCTGGTCTGTGTGAATGGTTCCATTTGTAGGTGTATTTTCAATGTTTCTGTGTAGGGAGGTGAACTCTGTTTCCTACTCCACTGCCATCTTGATCCCCTGGATTTTTTAATCTTATTTCTTTTCCTTTGAGAAAAGAAATACTACTTTTGTGGTATTTCAAAAGCTGTAAAATCATCATGATCCATGATTATAGGATTCAAATAACCTAAGTGTCAATGGATGAATGAATAGATAAAGAATATGTAGTATGTGTGTGTATGTATATATATATATATATATATATATATATATATATATATAATGGAATATTATTAATCCTTTAAAAAGAAGTAAATCCTGCCATTTCTGACAACATGAATGAAACTGGAGGACATTATGGTGAGTGAAATAAAACAGAGAAAGAAATATATTGCATGGTATCACTTATATGTGGAATCTTTAAAAAAAAAAATGTCCAGCTCATAGAAGCAGAGAGTAGAATGCTGGTTACCTGATTACCAGGGACTGGGGAGTGGAGAAATGAGGACAGATTGGTAAGATAATTTAAACTTCCAGTATAAAATTTTCAAGCCAAATTGAAGAAAGAGATTCTGTAAAAATGACTTTATAACACTGAAAAATAATGAAAGACCACATGGAAGCTTTTACTGGTCAGGAAGAAAATAGATGATGTACTTATTAGACTCAAATTAAAACAAAGTAAAAAAAAAAAACTGTATTTTAAAATTGCAGTAACTTCTACCCTAATTTCCTTGTGTACATAAGTATATCTGTACAGTATATCTCCTAGACTATTTTGTATTTACAATGAAATGCCAATGAATGTTTTATTAACATTTATATATTAGGCTTCTTAGCTTTTGGAAGTTTTCAGAAAAACCTCAATGTCTTGATGGTCTTCCATAAAGCAATTTTCTCTTGAAAATAAATATCAATCTGACTTTATTCTTAATTACCTTAAGTCAAAACAAGTAACTTTGATACATATACTTGGGATTTGTTACTTGGATCCAAGATTTTTTAAGCTAAGATTACTGCCTCCAAAAACCATTTAATATAAATGATTTTTTAAATTGTTTCATAACATATTTTAATATTTGATTTTACTTTAGGTTATTCTAAGTTATCATACATAAAATATTATAAAAGTGTTGCATGATCTTCTTTTGTCTTTTGAAGTTATAAGATATATTCCTTTTTATGATAAAAAATACATTGAATGCAATAATTTGCTCCCTTTTTACACAGCAGTAACTAAAGAAAACTAATATTGGATAGATTAAAAAAAAAAAAACCTTTCCCTCAATGGGTTTCCCAAGGATTTAAGTGTCAAATTTCTCTTCTTGTTCTAAAGTGATGTCTTAGAAATGCCGAGTTAAAAACTGGGAAACCAATGTGCTTTATTTGGTGCCATTCAGAATATCTAAAGAGTAAACGATGTTTGAACATTGTGTTATACTATTGGCAAAAGGCAAAATAAAACTTACTTTTAACTCAGAATACAACATGACCACCCAGGAACAGTCCTTGAACCCAGGCAGAGAAAGTATCCCTGAAGATTTCAGAAATTTTACATTCACAAGAATGGCTTTACTTATACACAATGAATCATGTTGCTTTATTTCTACACAACCTCCTGATGTTCTCATGTCCTTTAAGGACTCTTACAATCCTGAGATTCGACTTTTCAATAAAAAGCCCCATCAGACTACTAAATAGGGAACCAATCATGAACAAAAGGGTTGATTTATTCTTTCATAGTTTTTCAACTATATATTTAAAAGTAAACCAGTATAATAGCTTCCAAATTTTTTTCCTATGTTTAATTTCAACAAAATATTCTCCACATCTTTGAATATTTATCTTTTCTAAGATTTATCTATTTATTTATTATGGTAATTAATCAGTGAAGTTACTCTATTCTTCTCTTTATTCATTCCATTTACTTATCCTGAATTTATTCTTATCTGTGTTGTGTTCTTGTGTCTCCTTTTAGGCTTAAGGTTATTAAGAATTCACACACTATTTACCTGTAACTGTACACTCCCTTGTATGAATTTTCAGAAGACTAAAAAGAGCATAATAAATACTGATTGATTAGTTAAAACTGAGAACACATATCTCTTTGCAAACCTTATTGGCAGATTGTATTATTCGCCAATAAATTCTTCCTTTTCCCCAAGTGACTGCCAAGGCTTAGTATTTATAGTGTACTTTATTCAAAAAATTAATAAACAGAAACCTCAATTAAATAAAGTCAGGAAACCAGAAGGCAGAGCTCTCACAACCTACCATGAGAGCAGAGACCAACAGGGAGAAGACTCCTCTTCTTTCCTGACAAGGACTCAGCCAAGGAAAAGCCATGGACTCCTTGTTCACCTTAGCCCTCCCGACTTCCTTTTCCCCTTTCTAAAAGTGTTCTCCTTCCCTGGCCACTGGCATGTGGCCTTCCATAGTTGCAGACCCTGAATTGCAACTCTCTGCTAATACCAAGTAAACTCATCTTTGCTGGAGAAATATCTGGCAGTCTACTTGTTTTAGATTAACAACTTCCATAAATAATTAATGTTAGGCATAACCATGTGACTTGATTTAACCAATGGAAAAGTGACAGGCTGTCATTATTGAGTTGACACCTTAACAGAGTAGCATGATGCATTTCTGCTTCCACCTTGTTCCCTGAAAATGCCATGCCATAATTATCCTTTGTTGCTTCAGCCAGAATACCAGAATGAAAACACGTGGACCAAAAACCTGTGGTCCAGTTTAGCACAGCATATCCCAGTTGAGATTAGCTGACCTGCACTCCAATGAGATTTAAATAACTAAGTCATTGAGTTTCTGGGGCAGCTGTTTGTTACGCAGGATTATTCCAGCAGAAAAAGGACTAATACTCCCTAGCATAGAAAATGGAGACTTATTCAGAGCCTTTTATAAAACTGTAAGAACAAATACAGAAAGATAGTAACCACTCTAGAATGTTATTAATAAAAATAGCATCATATCGTAAATCTTCCATCTTGACTAAATAGTGTGTATAGATGATGAGTTATTCTCGAAGTCAAGGCTGTGAATCTTTAAGATATTTTAAGAATATCTCAAAGATTGCTAGGTATAACATTTTACCTGTAGGTAGTTAATCACCTAAGGGAAAAGCTCAATTATACAGAAAAATATATATATATACACACACACATAATACGTACATACACACATACATACATACATATGTGTGCATGTGTGTATTTCATTTAGGTGTCATTTTCAGATCACTCTCTGGTTTCCATTCAGATACCATTGAGTACTATAGATTTAATACATAAAGAAATCGAGAAATAGTCATATTATAAGTTTTTAAAATTTTAATATTTGAAATGTGTTATAAATAAAGAAAATGTATTACTCAATTATATACTGCCTAAAATGTATCACATATTTCAGTGATTTAATAATTTATGGAGTGTATACATTCCATGTTTGAAGAGTTAATATGTCTCAGGGGAAGATGAGCTTTCCCTTGAAGAGATTATTTTACACCCTTGATGTAAATGGTAGTTTTAGCACAAAATAAGACATTTCAGCTTTCACATAAGTTTTCTGGCTTCGATAGATTTCTGGGTCTCTTAAGTTCCTGCTTTTCTAGTTACCTCTATAGAATAAAAAATAAAGGGTTACAAGGATAGAAGCACAAAGAAAACAACCAATACATTTCCTTAATTTTATGGATTGTTAAATGAAGCTCAGATTCTTCCAAGTTCATAAAGTTCATTATGTCTCCAAATCAAATATCCATCCCAAATACTTCTTTTCACTTCTATCTCTACAGAAATACTAGTCAGACATGTGACTTCTGGGATACTTGTCAGACATATAAAATTTGACAGGTCTAAAAGTGAATTCACCTCTACCTTCCCCAGCTAAGTGTGGAACTCTTCTAATTTTTGCTCTATTAAATAGTGGTTAAATATTAAGTAGTATGAACATCAGTATCAGCAAGTATCACAACAGGAAATGATGGCACATTCAAATGTAGTAGTTTAAGAGACTTTAATGCAAGGACAGTTAACAAATATGAGGACAGAGTCAAAGAAAGCCAACAAGGCATACTGAAGCACCCTGAGTTGAGCAAAAACAGGGAGTCCTCAACATTACTTGGCCTAAAGAGGCAAGGGAAGGGAGAACTTATGAAACAGAGAGGGCTGTAGCTACTACAAGAGAGTATTGCTCAACAGAAACTGTGGACTTTTGTAGAGAAACTCATAAATGGGCAATCCATGACTAGGTAGGGAGAGAACCACAGAACTAAGTACCCCTACTTCATTGTCTGCCTGACATACTCTTTCCCATGATGGCTTCCATTAACCAGACTCCACAGGAAGCCAGGGGAAAAGAAAAGGCCATTGATTAAGTTAATAAAAGTTGGTCTTCTGGTGACAGAGTTGAGTGGTGAGGGTGAAAAGTAGACCTGGAGGGACAAAGTGTCCCTAACACATTAATCCAGTGTTTCAAGACAGAAACAAGAGAATCTTTCTAAATCTCTCCCTCCTTTTAATCCTATCCAGATTCAAAAGACATTTTGGTTCATTTAAAACTCAAAAGGAATTCTGCCTCTTCATGGGGTGGTACAATGGACTGAAGTAACCACTGGTGGTGAATTACCCAAGAGCTACCACTGTTTCTTAAAATGAGGTGAAAAATCAGAAGTGATTTAGACGTCTTATCATTTATTTTTGACTATTTTGAGGTTGCTGTATTATGAAACCTAGGACTTTCTGAGCATAACAAAACCAGTTATTAATCTGTATTATGGATGATGGTATATCTTTGCAGGAACACTCTGAGCTTCTATGTGTGAAAATTTGCCAGCACACGTATCTTTAAGAACAAAGTAGCTAAGTCAGAGCATCACTTCTGAGGCCCCTCCACCAGAATATGAACAATTTTATGACAGTGACATGAATCCTTCAATTAAAATAAAAAAGATAGGAAACAATCAGCCATAAATACATATAAGGTTTGGGGAAGGGGCTGAAGTTACTCATACCCAACCGTGATGCAAGTGCATTCTGTATGCACCAGCCTGCACTTCCCTTAAGAACTCCTGGGCAGTGAAGAGAATGTACCTGCAGGTAATTACTGAGCTGGAGAAATAGTAAGGCTGTTCACCCAACCTTCTCTTCCCTAGAGGGTAGTTAGAGCTACACCCTATGGGGCAGAGAGGAAAGGGCGTACCACCTGTGTTACACCTGTGTAAAATAAAAATGTTTTTAACAGGCTCTTCACCAACTACTGAAGACATTCCATCTTTTAAAGTAGCACAGAAGGTCCAGAATAACTAAATTGTACAAAGAAAAGCATATATATATTCATATTCAAATAGTCATGCAAATGAAGCAGTTTACATCTGGAGAATGAAGAAATTTCCTATTTCTGTGGAACCAAAGTATTTTGAAGAACTAAAGAGATACACGGTAGAAATGAAGTACCAACTACAGAAGATATTCACAAACTTCACATAGAAATTCAGAATAAGAATTTCTACTTCTGATTTTGGTGTCCAAACTTCACAACATAGTAGACATGAGTTCTTACAGTGTGGATAAGTTTCAAAGGAAGTATGAACAACACATTGATACATTATCCTTGGAAATATGAAGAAAAATAGGTGAATTCCTGAGATATTTGTCTATAAGACCAAACTTTGAGCAGCGTTTGTTTCTCTCCAGGGCATAACCAATGCCTACAACACATATGTTTGGAATGATGATGGATGGATGGATGGATGGATGGATGGATGGATGGATGCCTGCATGCATGGATGAACTAATGAACTAATTAATAAATTTGGCTCCATAAAAAGCATCTTCTTTTTCACAAAAATACTAAAATATAAGCTGAGAGCCACTGTCTCTGGTAATGTTTCAGAATCAAGATATGCCATGATTGATTATCCCCATGTGAATCAATAGGGACTTTTTTTTCCATTGCAGAAACAGAAATCCAACCTCAGGAAGTTAAACTAAACAAAGATTTGAGGTATCTTTTATTTTGTAATTTATTTTAATGAGGCAGAATTGCAAAGCTGTCTATTCCTGGGGAAAAGAATACTACTGTTCTCCAGAGTGGCTTTTGCTCTAGCCTTCTATAGGGACTATTATCGGAGTTACTTCTAGTTCACTTCCCCCTTTCTCATTCACTCTGCTCAAGGGAAGCTAACATCTACATTTTCCAGTGGTAAGAGTCAAGGCAGTAAAATTCTCTCAGCGCCGACCAAATTTTTCTTGCTCCCTTAGACTTGCCCATTGCAAGGTGGAACATGCACTTATGGTGTTAGTATCTACTTGTGCACCCTCTAACTCACTTTCCACAAGGCAACTAGAGGAATTTTTTTGAAGAAGAAATCTTACCATGTACACCCTTTGTTTAAAATCCTTTAGTGGGCCAGAATAGTGCCTCAGAAGAGAGCCCAAATGTCTCAGTACATCCTACAAGGCTGTTGATCTGTCCTCTGTGTTTCTCAGGAGACCACAATTATCATGTTAAGGTGAGAAAATTACCTACTGTACTGGACTCTCCCTGTCATGAAATCCTGTCCCACACCCACTAGATCTTGGTAATGCTGCTCCTCAGTCACTCTGACATACAAAAATATTTCCACAGATTTGCAAATGTCCATGGGAAGGCTGGAAAACCTCTTCAGTTTAGACTACTTCTCATTTGAAGTACTAAACTCCCATCAACAGTGAATTACTCACAGTTCACTTAGCAAGCAACATTTTCTCTTACCTCAGATACGTCTACATGCTCCTCATTCTTCTGGAACTCTTTTATCTCCATAGATCTAATTTTGGGAGGACCAACAAATAGCACTTTAGATATCTTCTTCTCTGTGTCCCCTTCAAAATGCAGATATCCTTTCTATATTCTATCAAAACACCTTATACCATATATACCTTATACCACCTTATACCACCTATAACCATATTCAGGATAACCATATTATCCTGAATATGACACTTTAAAAATACCACATGACCTAATTATTTGTTTCATCTGCTACATTCAAAGCTACTTGAAAACAAAAAAGAAATTGACCTATTCAGAATTGTACCCTCCATTCCCAAGCTATGATGTACTTACCAGGTACTGGCACATACTAGGTACTTAAACATAAGTGAATTGATGAGGGTGACACTAAACTTGGAACTAGACGACCTGATTTTGAAACTGTACTCCAATACCATTTGTATGATCATGGACAAGCTGCCTTAATTTCATAGCATCCTCTGATATTCCCTACCCTGCAGGACTTCAGTGAGAGTTAGGTGAGGAAATGTATGTAAAATTTCTTTAAATGCTGATTTACAGCTATGAATATTTTAAATTCAAACTATAATTTTTTAAATGTTAGTAGAAATGCTATTGAACCATAAGGTTCATTTTCCTAAATGGCTTAAAAACTTTCTGAACTATGGAGCTTGTTAGAGAATTTAAATGGCTGTCCAACTAGTCATATATTTTAAAATAATTAGTCAATTCAACTATTTAATCAGCCTGTACTTGTGTGGAGGGTGTTTTAATTCACATTAAAGTAGTTACTCATGATGCTCACAGGTACCAATTTCACAATTATTTCTCCTTAAGACTACATTTTTTTCCAAGTCTTCTAACATTTTTGCTTTAAAATTGGACAAAACATGGCTATACTATGAGAAACACAATAGCCTGTGGACAGCTGTGCATTAAGAAAGGTTTTAGGGCAATATATTTTTTCTTCCTCAGAACAAATTTCGCTACAATTTTCTCTTAGTTAATATAATTGATAACAGTTACACAGAAATCTGGCATTTTAATCATGCAGATATGTCTTTTGTTGTCTAAAGTGAAATTAAAAACCACCAGCAGTCTTTTACTTTCAGTGGTAGCTGGAAAGGAAATTAAAGTGGAGCTGGTAATAAATGGCTGATATGTTCAATTTGAAAGACCACAGACGTGGGTCACTTACATGGTGAAGGTATGGCACAAAACACTGTGACAATCTGGAAGAAAACTCCTATCCACACAATGAATTGGGAATTCTGAAATCTTTAATAATAAGCTCGATAACACATAAGTTACCCATCATAATTAAAGCCAAGATTTTTAATTTGATTAGCATCAATTCTTATGTAGATTTAACAAAAAACAGGACCCACATCCTATATTACTCACTGCTATTTCATTTATCAATTTAACAGTGGATATTTGGTTAAGGAGATATAAATACAAACAAAATTCCTTTGACCATGCATTTTGTAGCTTATAAGAGAGTGTTACTTTGATTTATTAATATGCTAAATAGTAATATTAAATGGATGACTATCCAGCACACGCATCTGAACATTGTCATCAGCTAATTTTCAGATAATACAGGCAGTTAGAAATGTTACAAATAGTTCTAATTGTAGAATTGCCTTAAACAGGGGCTATGGCCTCTGCATAATATCAAGAATTTATCATTATGAAAACTAGAAGAATAACAAAGAGCCAGGAATTTAATATTTATTTTCATGTCTATACTCTTCAGTGAAAGCTGAATCACTGGGGATTTTGGTTCATGTTCCTAACATGCCAATCTCTTCAAGGTTAACTGACTTTAAGATTTGGGAATCACATGAGTGAAGATACTAAATGAAGCTATGACTGAATGTGAGTACTGAGGAGTAATGTATAGAAAGAAGAGAGAGGGGTTCTGAGAAAGAATGGAAGTCAGAGTAGGGGAAGGCATAGTCAGGGTCAGAAATATATTGTATAATTACATGTAAACCAAAGAAGAATGAATATCAAAGGAAACGGTAATCAATCATTGAGTATCTGCAGAGACTCCAAGGGGTGTAAGATGTGAACTTTAATGTGTTGCTAGGGTCAGAATATTTTTCTTAACATTAACAAAGCCATATCTTTCAAAATGATTAAGAAATGGAGGAAATTAAAAATTTTAACGCTATCAGTAAAAAATTCAGCCAAAGCAAGCTATCAGTTATTCACATTAATTTATTAATAATTTAAAGTTTTGAGCATTTAATTATAAATTTTAAGTTGAAGGAATATGCATTTTCCTTCAACCTTTTCTTCTTTGATTACAACCAAATTTCTTGAAAAAGTTACTGACATTGTTTTCTTTTCCTTCTACCCTCTCATTATGGAACTCATTCAATCTGGTTTATACATAATAACACTGCCTCAACTCTCTTCTCTCAGTTTAGATAAGCTAGTCATCAAAATTAGCTGCAAACAAACATGTCTAGAGTAATGTTAAGAGCAATCAGATATCTTTGGATGGCAGCTTTTCTCAATATTTAGATACTTCTCTCCTTATCCTCTATTCTAAGTAATAGACTTGAAATACCCTAAGACAACATACAACCTCTTAAGCACTTTAACAATCTGACTTTTGTCCGGTTAATTATAATTTTTATTATATTAGCACAAAATATATAGATACTTTCACTTTGGTAAGTTTTCTAGTGTAAAACCTATATCTTCATTCAATTATTTTATATAAAAAAAAACAGTAGTTGTCATTGAATGCAAAGTACTAGCTTTCCTCTGATGTGATTTTTCCTTTTTAAAGACAAACCTAATTGTTTGATCCTCCAAGGATCATAAAATTAGTAAGAAAAAGAATGAAGAAAAAATAGTTCAATGTATCAGATTTCAAAAATGTTTCCTGATTTTTAAAAAGTGGCATCCTTAAGTCTTTTTAAATCAACTAAATAATGCAAAACAAACATGGCTTCTTTCTATATCAAACACCTTGGTTAAGTAGGCTGGGGAAATACTGTGTTGCACGGCAGACTGTCATGTCACTTTTGGAGGTTACACAGTGTGAAACTCAAAACCCATGACTCTCTCCTGGCGTAAAATCTAAAGACATCTACCCATTTGAGGAAAGATTTTCCTTCAGTAATGAGAGCCCCATTTAACTGGAGCAGAGATTCAAAATGAAGTCAGTACCATTGTACCACATGTATGTTAAGAGCCACTGAGAATATAAATTTATCTGGGTTTAATATTGATGATCAAGGTTTATTCAGTTCAATTATAGGAACAGTTTGGTCATCTTGAACCCCACAGAGTTCCTAGCATACAGTTTGAGCATAGTAGGAATCACCATATTTGTTGGATTGTTGATTTTATACCCTTGGTTCTCATGTGAGTAAATTGAGATGAAGTGTATATTGTCAAAACTTGATAAAATGAGAAGTAGCCTCTTTGAGAAGCATCTATTCAGAAATAGGAATAATAATTTTGTATAAGTAAGGTTCTAGTAACTCTATACAAATGCAGTCAACCTTATACAAAAGTTGAAGTACAGCCTCATAGGAAAGGAACATATCTCGCAAGAAAGTAACAGCTCAGTTGAAAAAGCTATAACTGCAAATCACCTTTATCATAGAGGTCCCAGTCTCAATGAGGCTACTTCAGCCCATAAGACTGGGCATCTTATTATTAAAATTATTTTCTTCTTTTTTTTATTGAGGTAACTTTGGTTCATAACATTATATAAGTTTCATGTGTACAACATTACAGTTCGACTTCTGAATACACTAGAGCATGCTCACCATCAAAAGTCTAGGTGATGAAAATTATTTTTTATTAAAATTATTTCTCATAGTTCTGGAAGCTAGGAAGTCCAAGATCAAGATTAGGTTTCTGATGAGAGCCCTCTTTCTGCCTTGCAGAAGGCTGCCTTCTTGCTGCAGCACACATGGTCTTTCCTCGGCATGTGCAGTCAGAGAGGGAACAATAGTAAGCTCTCTGGTCTCTTCTTACAAGGGCACTAGTGCTAATCCCATCATGAGGGACCCAACCTCAAGACCTCATTTAAACCTACTTACCTCCCAAATGCCCCATCTCCAAACACTATCACATTGGGGGTTAGAGCTTCAACATATGAATTTGGGGGAGGAGACAATTCAGTTCATAGCAATAAATAAACACCCCCTACTCCAAATCATACTAATTACCTATCTTCCTTGGAATTCTATACCCCTTTAAATATTATCACATATTTTGTTTCATTTGATTTTAACAGTCATTATATCAAGTATATAGACTAAGTGCCGTATCACTGTTTTTCATAGGAAGAAATTTTTTAAAAAAACTAAAACTAAAAAAGCTAAATGCTTCTCATCAAATACTGTCAGCAGAAACAAAAACTATTTCCTATAATTTATCACACCATTATAATTTTGTTATACCATATTGCTACAACATATTTTCAAATCCATGATAGAAAGAGCTATATATTGGTATGGAATTCAGAGAATAGGGACAGCTGCAATAAAAACCCTTTAGTTCTGGCATTTCTACTGATTTACCCTCAAAGCACTGAAAGATAATTGTTATAAAAACTCAGCAGTAATTAGGTTACCAGTGAACCAGTGTTAGCTTCACTTCAATTTTATAATAAAGTAATGGTAATAAGATTTTGCCAAGCTGAAATAAATTATATTAAAATTGATGTTGATCTATTTATCTAAAAGTTATGACCGGAATAGTTCTCAAAAAATCTGTATGAAATACATGCAAAAATACCATAAAATGTATTTTGTACATTGTACTAATATATATTTTCCCCAGGTAAGGGAGAAAGAAATGCTGTAATGCAGAGAATTTGAAACTTAAACAAGAAAATTATTTTTTAAATAAATGCATGCAATGAAATCCAATGGGCTACATAAACTGAAGAGGTGCCTCTAATTTAAGTGGTATGCATGTGTGTAAGTGCAGGGATCTGGATTTGAATCTATTCCATCCATTTCTACTCAAAGTATATCATTGGAACCCTCTGTTGCCCCATGCTATTAGAATGATTTGAAAATGCTGCCTACAGATTTGATACCTGCATACAGTTTAATATTTTTAATATCAGGATTATTGTTCTTCTTAGAGTATGTATTTTGCTTTAAAAATGTAAAGGATAGTCACAAATTGAACTGTACATTTGCTACAATCGAGACAGCTCCCTACGATATAATACAACCCCCTGATTCTTGTCTTCCCAATGACTTTAACCCCAAGGCGCTAAAAATAACTGTTCTGTCTAACAGTAAGTAGTAATTCAGTTTCCAATTCACCTAAAACCATAGCTTCACCTCAATTTTAACAGCTGAAATTCTTATGTCCTGTATGGGTCATATCTGGTCACTTTTAAAACCTCTTAAATTCAGTTACTATGGAACCAATGGATATCACATATAGGACCCCCAGGGTGAACTGAAAAGTAAGTGAGAAAATACCTTCCTCAAAAGTCTTCTTTTCAAAATTTTCAAAGAACATTTTATATTGAGCACAATTTATGAGACTTTTTACATTTTTCTTATGATAGGTGGAAGAGCTGTTGATTGAGACCTTACATAGTGATTTCTATTGAAGTTCAACAAACTGCGTTTTAATTACCCAAGGTTCCTTTGGTTCTTACATTGGTGTCACAAAATAGATTACTATAAAACTTTGCAATCATATAATACTAAAGGTTTTGCTAGACCAAGTTGGCAGGTTATCACAGAAACACATTTGGATAAAGATGAATCAGAGGAATTTTGATATGCCACAAACCCTTAGAAAACAAAGCTAGTGCACTTTTTCATTTCTAAGTGCTTTTTAAAAAAATAACTAACTTTTACTTAGCACAGCTCTTAGGTACAACTGTTATTACTTCATTCACTTTTTTGTTAACTCATCAAATCCTTGCACAACTTTTTGAGCTAAGTTCATTTATTAACCATCTCTCTGCATCAGATAAGGAAACAGACAGACTTGGTAAAATTTTAAAATTCATTCAGATGGTAAGTGACAAAATCAAAATTCAAATAGAGGCACTCTGGTTCTGGAGATTTCTCCATGTAATCACATTTACATGCTGCTATAACTTTCAAATTCAAATGAATCATAAATGGTAGATATTTTATTAGCCAAAATTGGTAACTCTAAGGACCACATCATAAATCTCCACAAGAGCTCATTTTCCTTGCACTGCCTTTATGTTTCTGATACCATGGTCTGAGTTTTCCTGAACACAAACCTGTCACAAAACTGGTGACAGATTTAGAATAAAATATAAGAACTTATTTATATTTCTTAGCTTACAGATGAAAAGGTAAGCATCTTTCCAAAAAAGCAACTGGCAAACATAAAATGAGTGATTATGGTAATAAATTCGATGAGAATTCAGAACGTTTTGGGGCTTCCACTTCCATCCAAGATGGAGTAATAATGATTCTCTTTCCTGAAACAATCAAAAGAAAATAAAAAAAATCCTATACTAAATATATGACATACAGTTTTCAAGACATCAGGCAAGGAAGGAGAGTGATCCCTGAGAAAAGAGGGACAAAACGGTGAGCTTCACACTGGAAATAAGAAACAAAGTGCTGAGTCCCACACTGCCCCAGCTTATTGAGAGTATGCCAGGCCATAGCAAAGGAAAGGGGATCCAGTTGGAGCTGCAAAGTTTCCCTGAATTGGGGACATCTTGCTGAAAGTTCTCAGTTTAGGAGAGAGAACCGCAATACAACAACATGGAATGAATTTCGAAATAATTATATAGAGTGAAGGAAGCCAGACAAAAGAGCATAGTATATAATTTCACTTATATAAAATTCTGGAATACGCAAACTTATTTTGACAGCAGACCAGTGATTACCTGGGGAGGTTCAGTGCAAAGAGATTTGTAGGGAAGGATTACACAACAGCATGAGGAAACTTTTGGGGGTGATGGATATATTCACTATCTTAATTTTAGTGATGTTTTCACAGGTGTATAAATGTCACAACTTATCAAACTGTATACTCGAAATATGTGCAATTTATTGTATTCAACTATACCTCAGGAAAACTATGAAAAAATTTCTGGTGTGAGCATAATGTTTTAGGAAAGTTGGATTTTAGAATTGGTCCTTGCTAAGGACATGTTTGTGTCTCCTCAAAATTCATGTGTTGAAACCCTAACCCCTAATAGGAAAGTGGAACCTTTGGGAAGTAATTAGATTATGAGGATGAAGCTCCATTATGGGGTTAGTGTCCTTATAAGAAAAAAAAACTTTTGCCTCTCTCTTTCATCTCCATGTGAAGATACAGCCAGAAGACAGCCACCTATAAATCAGGAAGAGAGCCTTCACCAGAATCGAACCATGCTGGCATACCGATCTTGAACCTCCAGCCTCCAGAACAGTGAGAAATAAATGTTTGTTGTTTAATTCATTCAGTCTATTGTAATTTGTTATAGCAATCTAAACTGATTAAGACAGTCTTCGTTGAATGATGGCATTTAATAAATGAAAATAAAAGGAAAGGATATGCTCTGCTTGGTGAAGGGTGCAAGCAGAGCAAGAGTATATTGGTTTTAGAGGTCTGTAACTTGAATAATTTGGCTTGAATATTAGTTAATTTGGGTCATATGAGAGAGAGAGAACAGAAGGAGTTTGAGATTAAATATTGTTGTGGGATAACTGCAATTATCTACGAACATTGTGTTTTCTATTGCTGCATACAAATTACCACAAATCTAGTGCTTAAAACAATGCAAATTTATTATTTCACAGTTTCCATGGGTCAGGAATCAGCATGAGTGTATTAGTTTCCTATTACTGCTAACTTATTTGCTTAAAATAATACAAATTTATATTTGCTATATTTCTGGAGATCGAAAATCTGAAATCAATTTCACTGAACTAAAGCTGAGGTGTCAGGTGTCGGCAATGCTGTTTCCTTCAGGATGCTCTCAGGGGATATTCCATTACCTTTCCTTTTTCAGCTTCTACTGGCCTCCTGTATTCCTTGGTTTGTGGCCCCTTCCTCCATTTTCAAACTGTATCACTCCACTCTCTGTTTACACTTTCACATTGTCTTCTAATCTCTTGATTTTCTTGCCTCTGTCTCCTAAGAACCTTTGTATCTACTGCCCACTGGGATAATTTTTTTTAACATTTTTCCTTGTTTATTGAGTATTTATAGAATATCACTCTCTCTCCAAAATGCAAAATAAATTTGTAGTCAGTACAATATTGTGAAAAGATTTCACACAGGACACGCTGTCTGCCCCCGGGGTTGCTGACTGCTTCTTGCTGATAGAAGAAGTCATCACTTACCAATGCTGAGACTGCTGCCTATTTCTATTGCTCTTTAAGAGCTTCTGCTCATATGCTTCTGATAGTGAACTTACCTTATGGTGTTCTTTATTTTTTTTAAATTTTTTTCCCTACAACATGCAGATTTTCAACTAAGTGAGTCATTTGGGACTCAACTCACCCATCTGAAAATGTTTTTTGTATGATATGAGACCATTTCATCATTGATTTGTTTATTCAGCCATGCATCTGACAATAGATAGCTCCCACTGGGATAATTTAGGCTAATCTCTCCTCTTAAGATCCTTAACTGAATCACTCCTGCAAAGTCTCTTTGAGTTTAAGGTAATATCACACATTCTAGGGATTAACACATGGATATCTTTGGGGAGCCTACCACCATGAATATCATTCAGCCTACCACGATGGAGTTGCTGGGTCCTGCGCACAGGTCTGAACAGGCTGAAATCATGGTGATGGTTAGGGCTTCACTCTTCTACTAGGTCAGAGGTCTTGTTCCAACCTCATTCAGGTTGTTGACAAAATTAAGACTAGGATTTCTTACTGGCTTCCAGCTGAGGAAGTCACCTTCAGTGGCTAACGGCCATCCTCATGACCTAGTGGCATGACCCTCTCACATCATGCAGTTCACTTTTCGAAACCAGCAAGAGAAGAATTTTCCTGTTATTATGATGACTTACATAAACTTAGTTCTGTGGTACTCAGCATTTTCCCTCAGTTAAGTAAGTTATGAAAAACGCTTTGAATATTTTCATTATATATTTTAGGAAAAATCAGAAGCCTTTTGTAAGGTACTTTTGACATTTAAATATGTTTTATCTTGTTTAAAGTCTCCACCTAACACACACACTAACAAATAAAAAAAATGAAAATATTTCCAAAGTAGAAAAGCATGTCAGCATAAAGCAGTAGCAGGTTCAAAGCAGACAAACAAGAGTCACATCGATGATGCTCAGTGCTCTTTTCTCCCATTTCCAAATGAAAAGCAAATAGAAAAATTCTAGTCTGCAGGTGTTCAATACAAATCAGATACTGAGTTATGACATATGTCTCTGCTGTCTCTAGAATTTATTCTTCTTCAGGACATTTTGCTACAAAATGTACATTACTGACTTTTCTAATACTTTGAGAAGAATGGAACAAAATATAATAAAATAATATATCATAGGTCTTTGTCATTGGTTTAAAAAGAGCATAATGAAATACAACCTCATGTTCATGTTTGATTTAAGTAAAACTACAATGAGAAATTATCAAGAGAAAAAACATTAAATGTGATTCAAAACATACATTTGTATATAAATAACAAGGGAGGACAAAAAACCAAAAGTGATATCTATCTTGCTGGCTGCTAAACAAAATGATGAATCTATTCTACCATTTTTAATTAAGTTTTGCCTTTACAAGGGTTTATTGGAAGCTAGGTAAGATAATAACTCTACACGCCTTTCAGAATTATATTCATATATAGAATTATTTTATCACAACCATATCTAAATCTAAACTGATTGAATATAGTGCTTATTTGATATCTCATTAATATGCTCTACTTGATTTTAATTAATATTTTGCATATATATTACATTTCAAAGTAAATTATGAACTAAAGGGCAGAAATTATTTTATATTTGTTTTTTCACTAGTGTCCATATATATGCTTTGAATATTACCAAAAATAATTTATAATGATTCTGTAGATGATTTCAATAAATTTGATTACATTATTTCACACAATTTTAAGCATTCTGTAATCTAGGCATATATTTTCATTGATAGAGGGACAGATACCAACTTGTACTCAATAATACACATAAATATGTTTGTGTGTGTGTATACATGTTGTATATGGTGTACCTGCAAAATGCCTGACACACAGTAATTGCTGTATAACTGGCAACTATAACTATACTTATAGATCAACTCACCTAGCTTTCTATATCTAGAACATAGTAAGAATAATGGCATTATTCGCTCCATCCTATTAGAAATTGTGTTCAGCAGTTGGTGTTAATGTGTATGATCTAAAGAGAAAAATTTAACCTGTATTCCAGAACAGAGCAAAGTTTTCATAGAACATTGGTCTTTTGTAAGTGAGTAGAGAAAAGAAAAAAGCAGTTTCATTATAAATTGCAACTTATGGTGATAACAATAGCGTGTGCATTGAAAAGTAACTGCATTTATGTACCTTTACGACAAATATCTATTGATACAAATTTTAAACTCTTTGAGAAAATATGTATGGTTTGCAATAATTATTTTATTTCCCAGTGTTTGTTCAGTTCTGAAAAATAGTGTCTATTATATACTTATATCTAGTTAATGTTTCATTGTTATTTGTTGACTATTCAAGTTCTTGAAGAAATGATCTATAATGGTTCCCTACCATTTTTGCTTTATATTTTCTTAAAATTATAAATACAGTAGTTTATAGTTTATATTTAATTTATATATTTTAAAATATTTATATGTTATAAATATAATAGTGCATTTACATTTAAAATTATAAATAATTTACACTTTGCTTTATATTTATATTTATTTTTAGGCTTCTCAAAACCATATCAAAAATTGCATATGATGCAACGGGACTGGGATTGCAAAAGACAGCTAAAAAACAATTAATAATAATTGTCAGTTTTGTTTTTATATAGATCATGTTCTTGTTATAGACTGTGAAAATAAATTCCAGATAATTCAGTAACATATGGTAAACACCTGAGGCATCAATTTATATATGAATGCTGTCAACATTAAGACCAAAGATTCAGTCTTGAAAATAGTTAATGGCCTTAATCTGCACTGTTAGAAAGTTATGTCCTAAATCAGAAAAAAAAAAAATTATTTAAGAGTAAAAAATTTTAGTGGTTTCTCTAGAAATCTTTGGTTATAAGATATAGTATTATAAATATGACATTAGTTTAAAGGAAATATTATGGACTGAATTAGCCCTGCCTCCAAATTTATACATTGAAATGTTAACCTCAGTACCTCAAAATTGACCATATTTGGAGATAGGGTCTTTATAGGGGCAATTAAATTAAAATTAGGTTATTAGCATGGGCCTTAATCCAATATGGCTGGTATTCTTATAAGAAGGTGAAATTTGGACATAGATATGTACAGAGGGAAGATGATATGAAGACACAGGAAGAAAATGGTGGCTGTCTATAAGCTAAGGAGAGAGTTCTCAGAAGAAACCAACTCTGCTAACACCTTGTCATTGGACTTCTATCCTCTAAAACTGTGAGGAAATAAATTTCTACTATTTAAGCCACCTAGTGTGTGGTAACTTGTTATAACAGCCTTAGCAAACTAATACAGATTTGGTATTGGGAAGTGGGTTGTTGCTCTAACAAATATCTAAAAATATGGAAATAGCTTTGGAATTGGGCAATGAATAGAGGCTGAGAGAATTTTGAGGTGTGAGTTAGAAAAGGCCTAAATTGCCTTTAAAAGATTTCTGATGGAAATATGAATGTTACAGGCAATCCTAGGGACAGTTCACAGAGAAAGAGAAGTACTATAGAGAAAGCTTCTATCATCTAGAGAATACATATAGCATCATGAATAAGATATTGTTAGATATATTAATGTTAAAAATTCTTCTGATGAGGTTTCTGATGGAAATGAGGAACAGATTACTGGGAACTGGAGGAAAGGTGATCCTTCCTATAAAGTGGCGGAGAACTTGGGTGAAATGTGTTGTAGTATTTTGTGGGAAGTAGAAATTGTACGTGATGAACTTGGATATTTAGCTGCAGAAATGTCTATGGAAGGTGCTGAAGGTGTGGCCTTGTTTCTCCTTGCTGCTTATAGTAAAATGTGAGAGGGGAAAGAGAAACTTAAGAAGAAATCATTAAGCAAAAAGGAACTAGAATTGAAGATTTGGAAAATTCTCAGCTGATCCATACCACAAAAATGAGAAAGTGTGTTCTGGAGAGAACATCGAGAGCGTGCAGAATAACCATTTGCTAAAAAGATTATACATGTGACTCATGGATGCATTCAACCACCTCAACACAAACCAGAAATAAAGATTTGGGTTTTCAGGAAAGTTCTGTGGAAGATCCTCTTGTCTGATGGATTGGACCTTCATGAATTGCATAGGAGGCCAACAAAGTTGAGAATTTTATACCAGATGAAACACTGCAAACTTAGACTGAACTGCGCAGAGATACGACAAAATGAGAAATGAGGGAAGGCTCATTTCTAGAATTCTAAAGGATGGTCCAAAAGAGCTATCTGGCTGTGAATGTGTGTTATCCTTCAATAAAAGGGAAGAATGACCCTAAAGGGAGTTCAGAGGTCAGCAGGGCCATTCCTGCCACCCAGGTCCAGAGGGAACAGGCCCTGGGAGAATGGGAAGAGTAGGTCTGTGACCTCATCAGTTCCAAAGAGTGAGGCCTCTTTATCAGATCCAGAGGGTGTGCCTATTGCCTCAGTTTCAGAAGTCCAGGCCGTGGCCACCCAAGGCCAAGGGGGTGAGGCCACCACTCTGGTGGGCTAAAAGACATGACTGCCACCCCAGTGGGCTGAGAGGACACAGAGTTGAGCCAAAGAAGGTTATTCCAGAACCTTAAAATCTAGTGGCATTTTCCCTGATAGTTTTGGACTTACTTGGGATCCTTAACCCTTTTTTTCTTTCTGATTTCTCCAATTTGAAGTTAAAATGTCTATCTTATGCCTGTCTCACCATTGTATTTTAATAATATAGACCTTATCTGTTTTCACAGGATCACAGCTGAAGAGAAATTTTCCTTCAGGATGAATCATACCTCAAGTCTCACCCATACCTGATGTACATGATATTTAGAGGAGATTTTGGACTTAGATTTGTTGCTGGAATAGGTTAATAGTTTGGGGTCTGTTGGGATGAGGTAAATGTGTTTGGCATATGAGAAAGACATAACATTCAGGGTGCCAAACAGTGGAGTACTGTGATCTTAATTGTGTCACTCCAAAATTCCTATGTTGAAGTTCTAACTCCTAATGCCTCAGAATGTGACCATATTTGAAGATACTTTACAGAGGTAAAGTTAAAATGAGGTCATTTTGGTGAGCCCTAATTCAGTATGACTGGTGTCCTTATAGGAAGAGGAAATTTGAACATAGACATGTACAGAGGGAAGATGATGTGAAGACACAGGGAGAAGACAGCCACCTACAAGACAAGGAGAGATGCCTGGAATACAAGCCTTCCCTTTTGCCCCTCAGAAAGAACCAACGCAGTTGACACTTTGATCTTGTGTTTGAACCTCTGGAACTATAATAAAATAAATTTCTGTTGTTTAATCCACTCAGTCTATTATACTTTGTTATGGCAGCACTAGAAAACAGAGAAGACAACTGACTAAAACACTTCTTAAAATTTTCCCTATTATTGAGTAGGAAAAAGAAATAGAAAATTTGGTCATTTATTGGTACTGTGGGCCTTCCGATTCTGTTGTATAATAAATCTAATCATTTTTATTCATATCTTTTAACTACTTGTTTACAATGGAAATGGTATATACATAGCTCCATATCTATCTATCTATCTATCTATCTATCTATCTATCATCTATCAATCTATCTATCCTTATAAATAGATTTTGAGCTCCTTCAGGGAAAGATTTTGTATTTATACATAATATAGCATATTACAATAATATGCATATATGGTATTTCATGTTTGAATAAAATAACTAATTAAATATATATTATTTAATTTACATTAGATGGTTAACCCTATTTGGCCATAACAGTTCAACATGTCCAAGTTAAATGAAAGTAACTTCTAAAGTGCTTTTTTTTAAAACTGTTATTCATGCAAATAATGTAAGTGAAGGGAAACAAGCAAATACAGAGGCATTTGATATATTTCCTTGAAAAGTTATGTCTCACAGTTGGGCCTGACTGTATTGCCAAATGATTATAATTATGCTATTATATTTTTCTCCTTTTGAAAAGAAATCATGTTTGCATCAATTCAGTTTGTATATAAAATAATTTACTACATATATCGATTTAATTCCAATTAGCTTTCCTTAACCTAAAAATATCATTCTTTATTACTACAAAAAAGTTTCATTTTTATTCTAAAGGTTTTAAATATTTCAAGAAACATTTTAAAGAAAGCAACTATTCAGGCAGTTTCATGCTTTATCTTAGTAAGAACACTAATTTGATGATTGAAAATGGAGTTGGGTATATAATGCGGTCTCATGAGTACATTACTATGTAATAAAGTAACACCCGAAGGGACAACCAGTTCTGGGAAATAAGAGAAAACTATTGATGAGAAAAGAATCCATGTAATGGATTATCTGTATGTCAAGTAAACTTAAGCAGAAATAATTGTTTGGTGGTTAATTTCATGAATATACCAAAAGCTTAACTTATAAAAATTCATACATTTTATTATGAAAGGCAGCAGGCCTTTAGCATAAATAGATGTTTCTATTTAGTGAAGAGTTGCAAATGACTCTCTAAAACAGTTTGCACAGACAAAATTTCCTCCTGTGGATTAGAAAACTGGTCAGTCACCTCTCTGTTTCCCTAATGGGGAAGTGTTTAGAATGAACTTACTATCCTACCAAACATAGCAAAAACTATGTAATTTAACACAAAGCCATGTGTATAAAGGTAAATGCATCTATTTGTTTTTTTCATTCATATGTATAATTAACATATACAATTATTCATATTATATAATTCATATATGAGATATAGCAATATATGACATAAAATCGATCTATATATCTCCAAAAATTAGCATATATATTAATTTAACAATTTAATAAAAATTATATTTGTTGAGTGTCTGCTATAAACATGAGAATGCAAGACAGATTTGGGAAATGTTAATAGGGCAGAATCTATAGAATTTGATGACTGATTACATATAGGAGTTGAGCAAAAGGAGTAAGTGTAGTATAATTAAAGGTTTTTTAGCACAGGGATCAAGTAGACAATAGAAATAGTCACCACAGTTGGAAATATTGGGAAGAGTCAGTTTCAGAGGACAGAATAGAGAACATAAAAAAAATTCAATTTTGGATATATTGCATTTAAGTGGCTATTTATAAAACGTAATACTAATTTAATGTTACTAAAAGTTATGGATGTGTAAGAACACTTATAATTTATTTTTATTTTTAGTTTATATTCAGATAACTATTTCCAGGTATGTTGATGTGGAGGATACATTTGTTTAAGATATCATCTCACCTGTCCCCCCAAGTGGTCTGTAGCTTAACAGGGGAAGCAAAACTTTTTCAAAAGTATCTAAATAAATATTCTAAATAGTCATTTATCAGTATCTTTAAAAGAGCCTTATATGAGCTGGTAGAGAATTCAAACTACTGAATAGAATAATATCCACTTGCTAATTTGTGACCTTATACTTTTATAAGCCTCAGTTTTACCATCTATACAATATGAATAATAATTATTTTCCAGTTGTTTTAAGAACTAAATAGCTAAAAATATATGGACTTCCTAGTACAGTGTTTTAACATTTTACATTACTTCCCTCCCATTCCTCTTTTGTATCTAAATCAAGAGAGACCCATGGGGGCTTCCCTGGTGGCACAGTGGTTGAGAATCTGCCTGCTAGTGCAGGGGACACGGGTTCGAGCCCTGGTCTGGGAGGATCCCACGTGCCGCGGAGCGGCTGGGCCCGTGAGCCACGGCTGCTGAGCCTGCGCTTCTGGAGCCTGTGCCCCGCGACGGGAGGGGCCGCGATAGTGAAAGGCCCGCGCACCGCGATGAAGAGCGGTCCCCGCACCGCGATGAAGAGTGGCCCCCACTTGCCGCAACTGGAGAAAGCCCTCGCACGAACCAAAGACCCAGCACAGCCAAAAATAAATAAATAAATAAATAAATAAAAATTTAAAAAAAAAAAAAAAAAAAGAGAGACCCATGGATATCTTTTTTAAAAGATGATTATTAAGACACATATAAGACTATCAATTATGAAAAGATTCAGTTTATTTCTGACTAGTCATTATCCACATAACACAAAATTATATTTTAAAATTGCCTATTTGACTAACTAAAAAATGTAGCCAACTAAAATTATAATTAGAGGCTATCTGGGTCTTCACATAATTTAGAGTACGAACTTAACTATTTCAGTAAGATTAATACATGAAATTCAGTGGCAAGTTGCCAAATCACAATATTGCTTTGTGTTTAGCTATGTGGCCCAGTCATTCTTATCAAATCCAAATATAAGGTTAGTATAATGCTGGAAAAACTGTTAGTACATTTACCATGGTTACAGAAATGTTCTCACTGATATATGCCAATGATGAGCCTGTGAATTCTGTCACCTCTGCTTGGTTACAATGTTGACACTTCCTAGAAGAATATCTTATTTGCTCACAGATAATTTATCAGACTTGGACTGGTTTACCTCTTTCACAGGTTGCTTTGGCAGATCAAGAAGTGTCCTGGCCTGGTTGGTGTCTGGCTTGAGTCACTGATGGATATGTAGGAGATAATGAATTAAAAGCACCCAGAGACTGTGAATCTTGTGGTTGGAAAAGTTCCGAGCAGTCTTTGGCACAGATGTCCTCTTAATTAAGGGTGTTAGTTTTGGAAAACTAGGGAGCTGGGATTGGGGACCATGGGAAGAGAAATATATAATGAAGGAAGCTTGTGCCTTTCAGTCTAAGAGGAAATACAAGAATTTGAGTTGACTCCCTATTACTGGTACCCTCTAGAGGTTCTTTGAAATATACCTTCAAATGTTTTCTGTGTATTTGGAATAGAAGAACTACCTTAAGTCATAAAAGAAACACTGATAAAATTCAGAAAAAAATAGCTATATGGGGATGTTAGTCTCCAATATATTTTAAATAAATTCTCTATGTGTAAGTCAAAATTTTAAATAATACTTATCAACCAGCCTCTCTAGTAATAATTTCTTTTAAAATCATCTCATTATATTTTTCTTATTCCTTTCCCTCTAAAGGGAGGAAGATGAGATGAACGTGGCCTGATGAACTAAGATTCAAATCTCAGCTCCAAAACTTACTCATCAAGAGGCTTGCATCAAATCCCTTTCTCTCTCAAAATATCTTTCTTTATATTAAAAGGAGGATAATCCCATCCTCACAGAAGAGTTGAAGGATAAAGAAAATGTATGTACAGCATCAAGATCAATTTCAAAGGTCCTAATGTTGAAGAGTATTTGCAATTTTCTATCTTCACTCAAGTCTGAGTGTGTGTGCGTGTGTGTGCGCGTGCATGCACGTGTGTGTGAGAGAGACAATGAGAGAGGCTGAGACCGTAAAAAAAAGATAATCTGTATAAAGATAGAAAAGAGGCATATTTTAGAAAACACATTTGCAGGTATTTTACAAAAGACACCAAAGAATACAGGTATGTTCTTCTTTGATAAATGTCTCTTTTCTAAAATTTAATTGAAGAATATAAGCTGGTGGAACAGAGACTTGAACGAATTTAAGAAACAAAAAACTTATTCTATTCTAGTACTAACTGTTGGCATCAAAATAAAGCCAAACATGCATACATTGAAATTTAACAATGTAGACCGGACAACCTGAAAAGTATTCCCAGGGTTAATCTGACAACCAGATAAGAAAAGAGGTACCTTCTATATTCAAAATGAGCAAAGATGACCTATTTTCTTATGTTTGTCACTAACATCCTCACTGCTGCTAAGCTTGTTAGTGACAAATAACAAGGAAAAGGTCACAGCCTTATGTGATTTGAGTCAGCCTGGTTTTGAAATTACACATTTACCAATGTTGAGTACAGGATCTCTAAGAGGTGGCTTTCCTACCAAAGATAAAACTTTTATTTTTATATTTTAAAAACTTTTAAAATTCTCCTGCATAGTATGCAACTGATTGTATTATTTACAGAGACACACACTCATACTTCTAGTTTGCCAATCAAGAAAATCTAAATTGATTTTAATAAAATACAAAGACAAATATTTAAATGTTTAAATAACCAGCTCAATATAAAACAGTTACTACTTCAAAACAAAAACGAAAGAAAACAAACAAAACCTCTGCTAAAAGAATAGAATGGGAGCCATTTTTATTTCTCCTGGTATTAAATACATAATATTCCCTGGAGGGGAAAACAAAGGGAATATAAATTTCCAGAGAACACACAGCTAGGAAGCAGTTTAGCTGTCAGGGATTACAGTGTAGCTATGCTTAATTCTACAATCAAGGCTCTTTCCCCTACATTATTCTACATTCTAATTACCTCATATAGAAGACAAATTATAAAATGATAAAAGGCAAAGTAAAAAAAAAATCATAATTGAAGCATTCCTCAAATCACAATTGAAGCATTCCTCAATTTTGTGAAAACTAGTAATACTTACCATCCTTAAATACAGATCATCAAAATAAGAAATGATAGTTTTAATAAAGGGTAACGTCTATTTTTTATTGTGTGCCCAAATTAATGAATAAAGTTTTCTTACAGAACAGATTAACAATACAAATGCCAATTATCCAATTATTTTGTGATTACTTGATTATATACGGCCTCAAAACTTTTAAGTAAATGTTTATTAGACCATAGTTTGCTCATTTTTGTTGCCTAAGACTTCAGTGTTAACTTTAAAGTTGAAGTTAAGATACATTAACTCTAATCATAATTCTCTAAGAAGTCACGGATATTGAATCTAAGGTCAACATCAGAAATTTTAAAAAGTGGACAGAGTATTAAGATGATAACACAGCACTCTTAACCTAGAACAACAACAACAACAAAGAAAATCCATGACAGTACAAAAGTGTCTGCTCAGTAAACTGAACAGGTTTGCAAAATCATATCTTTCTTTACCTCATGATATTATGGTAAGGATTCAGGTGAATTGTAAAGTGCTTACAGGAAATTAAGTTAGTTTGACTAAATGATGTGCTACTTATTTATTTGACAAACAGTTTGAGAGCATTTATTTTGAGCAAGGCATTGTTCCAGGCTCTGAGATACAGTGGTCAAAACACACACACACACACACACACACACACACACACCAAAACAGACAGCAATCCTGTCCTCATGGAAATCCCATTCTTATGATATAATTTTAGACAGTTATCTTCTCAATGTTCAATATTTTCCATCCCGGATTCCTCTCTTCCTATGAGATAACAAATCTAGAATTGTCCACAAAATATTTTAAGATTATTTTTTAAAGTTTGATAATTTCATCAGTCACACATATATGTGGATGGCTTTTATACCAAAATTATTTATTTTATACAGAATCATTTGACTGTTATTCTAGCACTCATCAAAATTTTTATGCAAAAATTAAAACAGATTTTTTCCATTTGTTACTTAAAATTAAAGAAATCAATTTTTTATTAAAGTACAATGATAGATTATGATTTTGAAATTAGAATTTGCTTGAAATGGGATTCATAAAAATGCCATGTCTCACAAATGTTGTCGTTAGTGGTATAAATGTGCTTTATTTTTCAAAATAATGCAAGAGTTAGGTTATGAACAGAATTGCATCCCCCCAAAATTTGTATGTTGAAGCCCTACCCCCTAATATGATTCCATTTGGAGCTAGGGCCTTTAAAGAGATTATTAAGGTCAAATGAAATCATAAGGGTGGGACCCTAATTTGATAGGACTGGTATCCTATTTAGAAGATGAAGAGACACCAGATATCTCCCTCTCTCTCTGCGGGCACACAAAGGAAAAGTCATGTGAGAACACAGGGGGAAGATGGTTATCTGAAAGCCAGGAAGAGAGGTCTCACCAGAAACCAGCACCTTGATAGTGGACTTCCAGTTTCCAGAATTGTGAAAAAATTAATTTCTGTTTGTTTAACTCACCCAGTCTCTAGCCCAAGAAAACTAATATAATCTACAATACAGCAGCTAAGGACTGTGCTTTTATGTCCTTCTAAATGATTTGTTATCTTAATATGATCTACTTTAGATGTGAAGTGGGAATAAATTCCATGCATCTTGTTAACATATCAATTGTAATCTTAAGAAGACTGATAATATATCAATAATTTAGAGTACAATGTATTAACCAGAGGAATCTGTGATTTCGTGATCATCTTTGCTTTTCCCACAAAACTGAGGACACCAGTCTTTTGTGATGTTATAGTTATAAATACAGTTTAAATATGTAAAGAGAGACCACAAGATTAAAAGACAATATAAATCCAGAAGCAGGCACATAAAGAAAGCTTTATTGACAAAAGGCAAATTATTACTATTATGAATGTCATATGTAGTTTAATGTAAATGAAAAAGTTATTTTGCATCCATTACCTCAATTATTCCCCCAAACCTAGGGAAAGTCACAAAAATAGTAACATAAATATCCTATTATGTACTCTTAGAGTTTCTTATATATCTCTCCTTCAAGAAAATTACCACAATTGCCATTTTATTATTATTCATGTGATTTTTTCATTATTGCCTATCTCCCCCATTAGACAATAAGATCCAGATTTATTTTCCCTTTTCTCTTTCCATTATATCCAACTGTTTTTAACTTTTTAAAATTTAAGTTAAATGCAAAATATTCTAAATACCTAACTTCTCTTTCTCCATTGGTCCTGAAAAGTTTTGTGTTATGGAGAATGAACTGAGAAGCTTCATTCATTTTCTTTTTTATCGAAAGTAGGATCTAATTGTGTTCACCTTAATCATTTCATGAACAAAAATTGATATACTTATGAAATTCAAATACTATATTAATGTAAAGACAATCAATTTAGTCTTCAAGCTGGCTAGGGATAAATTAGTAGCACTGATTGTCAAATACTTTTGGGAATAAAGATTTTTTGGATATTCTAAGGGTCAAAGTCTTTATCAAACTTCCTTCTAATGCAGGAGGGAAGATTCCAATGCTACAAACCTTTCCTTGAGGTGATTCTGTATCTTGTCAAATTTGAGGACAACCTGGTGATAGGGTGACAGACAACAAGTATAATGAAGGTCTTGATCTTTGTCTCCACTTTTACCTACTTTCCCATATTTACCTGCAAGATTCTTGATAGTGCCTAATTGCCTAATCAGGATATTCATTGCAATTAAATGATGCTATAGTCCATCTAGAAGGACATTAGGAAGATACTTATTCTGTAGCAACTTTTCCTACCAGCTAAAGACCAAAAGACCTATCTCTAGAGAAGTTTGGATAGGAGGTGACAAGAGAGAATTTCTGTGACTAGATCATTTTCTCACAACCAGTATGCAGAGCACATGGAACCCAAAGGGTTTATTCATTAATTCACTATCCTTGAAAACATATTTTAAGTGTTGTCTGTGTATTGACAACTGGGCTCGGCACAAAGAACACAAAATTGGTAAGCAAAGAGATGCCACGCACAATTTCATGAAGTTCACATTCTAACCAGAAAGGGGAAAAAATGATCACATACTTCTAAATGTAAGTGAAATTGCAACCATGACAACATTTATGACGACAGAGGCAATAACATGGGCAAAAACTTTCTTTAAATGAGTGAATGAATGAATCAATGAATGTAACAGTGGGTAAAAGAGACTCAAAGTAGGCTAGTCCAGTTGGAATAGAGTGCCCTGCAGGAGGCTACAAGAGGAAGCAGAGACTGAGTCTACCACACAGGTTGTTGCTAATTTAACCTTAGAAAAAAGGAAAGATGTTGGAGGTCAGCGTCTCTGCCAACACAGTTTAAAGTGTAAGGTGTACACTCTAAAGTATGACAGAGAAGGGGAAATATAAAATCTGAATTTGAAAAGATAATTCATGCAGTGCTGCAGAGAAAGAGAAATGAGTGTAGGGAGACTTTGGTGGATATGGAAAAACAGCTGTTAAGCACTTGGAATTACTCAGATCTGGGCTTTCTGCTCAATGCATGAGACAGATTTGGAATAATAATTGTTTGTTAAATGCTAAAATAATTCTTTATACCCTTCTTCTTTACCTGTAAGGCAGTATTAGCTGCCAGGAATAACTTTATAAATACAGTGGCTAAATTATACAGCCATTTCATGTATTGTTTAACATTTAAATACGAGAAAACTAAGCTATCATAAATGTCTGTCTGTATTTGCTGGAAAAATAAATGCAGTATATTCACTCCAAGATAATGAACAGCAATATTCCCTCGCTCTGACACTGAAATAGCTGTTCTTTATTTTTGTGCATTTTCTCTATTACTAAATAACTACCAAATTGAATAAGAAACAATGTAGTATTTCAAAAAGTAAACTCTATAAAAAATATTAATACAATTGCTATGAATTGAATGTTGGTGTCCCCCTAAAATTCATATGTTGAAACCCTAATCCCCATTGTGGTAGTATTTGGAGATAGGGGCTATGGGAAGTAATTAGGTCATAAGTTTAGAGCCCTCAAGGTGGAATTAGTGTCCTTGTAAGAAGAGGCAGAAAAGAGCTTGCTTGCTTTCTCTCCCTCAGCCAGGTGAGGATACAATGAGAAGATGGTCTTCTGCAAATGAGGGAGAGGGCCCTCACCAGACACTGGATATGCTAGTGCCTTGATCTTGGACTTCCAAGATGCTAGAACTATGAGAAATAAATGTCTGTTGTTTAAACCACCCAGTCTATGGTATATTTGTTACAGCAACCCAAGTTGCTTAAGACAACATTTAGAGTATACACAATATAAGTTCAGTAAGTTCATACATGAACATTAAATAAATACTTTTAAGAATTAATTTCCAATCTTGGAGAAAAATCAAATTCTGTGCAGAAAAGTATAGATGTTATGAAAATTATACATAGGTTAGTAAGTCACACAAACAGTTTTCTGGAATATGAAGTATCAAATGTAAAATCCATGAAGATAATCTATTTTTATGTTCTTGGTGAAAATAATGTCTGATATTCAATAAAAAGTAACAGGTGATATAAAATAAAACATTATTTTATTATCACAATATTAACTAAAGATATTATTTCAATATTTTGATACTAAAATTTTCTACTAATGCAAGAAAATTATGATCTAATTTTATATTACCATGATATAATATAGCATTGAAAAAAGCTTGGAATATTTGAAGTACTCCAAATTTTCCCCTTTTTCTCTGGTGATTGAAAGTACATTACAAAATGACCGAGGAGTATTAACACTTAAGAACCAGTATGCAACTTAAATTCTTATTTTTTCAGCCTTTTCAGATCATTTAGCCAAGACCTCCAACTTCTGACACAACTTTGCTTCTCTGCTTGCTCTATCTGTAGCACTGTAATTTCCCCCTTACAGCCCTTAAGATTTATAATCACTCAGCGTTCATACCTGCTATATGCAGTCAAATGTTACATGTTATGGTGGACAAAGATGAATAGAACATTATCCTTGCATTCTGAAAATTCAAAAACGCAGCAGGTGAAGGCTGGCAGGCAAATGGCTGACTAAATTCAATGTGGTACATACTATGAAAAGTAATGTAAAAAACGCAGCAGGTGAAGGCTGGCAGGCAAGTGGCTGACTAAATTCAACGTGGTACATACTATGAAAAGTAATGTATAAAGTGCCACGAAAACAGATAGGGAAGTGGTTGATTTTGTAGGGAATGCACTGTATGGTCAAGAATGGCTTCTAATAAAAGAAGTACTTAAGAATTGGGCTTTGATATTAATTTTTTTTTCTTTTTTTTTTGCTTCTGGAAAAAAGAACAAGGCAAAGATGCCAGGGAAGTAAATATGTTGGTGTGATAGAACATTTGTTCCGATTGGTCAGGGGGTTCACTTTTCACAAAATACACTAGGTTTTCTTTTACCTTCAATCCTCTGTACAAATCTTTTTTTTTTTTTTTTTTTTCTTTTCTGAAATACCACTTATTATCCCTAAAAAAAACTCTTTCTCAAATCCAAACCAAAATGGCTAGAAACACATGCTGGCCTGGTATCCTTTTAAAGACATCTCTTCTTGTTTGAGCTCCACTGCTCTCTCCTTCTCTGAATTTCTAAGCAGTAGTCCTCTGGATTACTTGTATTAACCCTGTTCACGTACTCCTGAGCTTTTACTCTTGTCGTATCTCCCTAATTAGTCAGTACATGCACTGATAATTTTTAAAATATTATGTAAAATTCTATGCACAGAGTTCTAAATAATTTTTTTTGCATTTGACTTAAGTCATTTTTCTTTTTTTCATAAACAGTAAATTCACCTTAGAATTATACTTCTCAGCTCTAAACTGCAGACCTACCAAATGACGTGCTTGTCAAAAAGTGTCTGTCTGTCTCTACGTGTGTGTCTCTCTCCCCAACCCCCGCCTCCACATCATGGCACATATTCCTATCCTAGCCTTCAATACCCTGACTCCAACAGTCTGACACATTCCTAGGAGTTTATCAAAAATTAATTTAGACATTGTTTCTTCCCATAAATCTCCTTATCCCCTAACATCCATCAGATATCACTCTTCAGTGTTTGTATATAACTGTATTAATAACACACCTCTCTATCAGGGCACTTAAGATTCCATACTGTAATTCTCTCCTTACTTTCTTATCTCAATCTGGGGAAAGAGACTGGAAGTTATTCATTTTTATATCCCTAAATGTTAGTTTGCAGTGATGCTTACACTTTGACTTAAAAAATGAATACATATACTTTCAAGAAAGTCCTTGACATACATGGGTATAATTTGAATGTGCTGATTCAAAAACTTTCTAGAAACAGGAAACAACAAAGTGCAGTTGAAAATGTAGGCAAACATGGTTTATAATAGGGGAGAGAAAGGAGTTCTGCTATGCTGGAATGTAGGCTTAATAAAAGAAAATACATAAGAGATGAGTGAAAGGATTTATAAATGAAAACTTCGTTGAATTAGTCAGTGAGTAAATAGGGCCAGAAATTCAGGCTGTGATTAGAACAGGAGACTCTAGAAATTTGTGTGATTAAAATCAATTTCTCAATCAATAAGCAAGAGGAAGATAAAATTATGAGTGGGGTATTGATATGTTTAATGAAGGCCAGAGTGGGGAGATTTATGTGCATGGAGACTAATAGGAGAAATAATAACAGAATGTGAACTGATAAAGTAAGACTGGAAAATCAGGGAAGACAGATATAGGAGGGCTTGTAAAGGAGGAACTGCCAGGATTTGGCAAGTATTATTTCAACCACTGATCCACTATTCATTCAATACTATATTTGTTCTAGGCACAATACTACGTACTATGAAAAATTTTAGGTAAATATAGATCCCGCTCTCAAGAAGTTTAAGTAATAATGGGAAAGAACTGTGAAGAAAAAGGAATTAGAGCTGGAACTTGATAGGAAGAATTTCAATAGATCATGTGGCTCATTCAAGGGAGAGGAAAATCCTATAAAAGCTATCGAAGTTAGGAAAGTGGTATTGTGTTTAGAATGAAGAAAGTTCTGCAGTTTGGCCTGAGAATAAGTGATGGATAGACAAATAAAATGAGATGAGGCCTAAAAGAAAGATTAGGGTTATGAAGGAGGGAGATTTGAGTATCAGGCTGAAGACTTGTTAGGTATTAGAGTGGGTATCTCTTGTTTTGGGATCTCTTACCTGTGTTTTTTATTTTATTCTTGTTTATATTTTCTTTTTTTTATAAAATGATGCTGAATTATCTTTTGAAAATATCCCTTTTCACAAAGGGCCACTGTAACCCTCTATCCCAGGAATTTGAATGTTAATCAATGACACAAGGACAGTAAATGGGAGGAAGCACACCAATTGCAGTGTCATGGACAGATTATCCTCTCATTCCTGCAAACCTCCTTGTGTCCTGTCGGTTGCAAGGGCTGGTGGTTTAGCTTTTCCTTTTGGCCTCTGAATTATCATGAATCCTTTCAATAAATTCCTTGTTTCCCTCAAGTAGGCTAGAGTTGATTTCTGTTACTTAAAAGCAAAGTACCTTTATTCAGAAACCAACAGAATTATATTATATGACATGTTCACATAGATGGTAAGAGTCTGAATAAAACAATATTTTGTTTCACATATGTAGTTTTCAAAGAAAGTATGAAAAATCAAAAGATCTGTACTGTGAAAGAGTTTTTGTAGTATTGATTTTATTCCAAGACATCAATATGTAGAAAATTGTGCTACCTTTTGAAGGAGATCATAAATCCATGTGCAAAGTAACTGTAACTTAGAAAGGGCTCTTGAAAAGAGTAAATTTACCATGCCATTGTACCCAGTCCATAAAATCAACGATTTATATTGAGAAAGCCAGGATTAGGTTATCCTTGGAGAGCTTGAAGAAAATATTTTCAATTACTTGAAAATGTGTAGCTGGCAAAAAAAATGTATTCACTTTCAGGTAGTTTTGTGTAAAAGAATAAAAGGTTAAGAGTAAACTAAAAGCAGGACAGACTCAGGATAAAAGCAATATAAGGCAAGAAATTTATTTTCATAAATTAAAATGTTATATGATTTATATGTCAGCTATCCATTAAACCTCTTGCTAACATTAAACTACAACACCTACTGCTACTAATAATAGTTGAAAAGTCTCTAGAGCTATGTGTCAGAGTCTATTCTGAACACTATTTGAACTATCTCATTTAAGTTTAAGAAGACTGCTATGGGACAGGCTCTATAATTCTTAGGATTCAGATCACATAGGAACAGATAACACAACCCACATTCGCTTAAGCAAATAGGACATTTATTGGCTCACATATATAGAATTTTCTGGAAGAGGTTTGTCTTAAAAGGCAGATTCATGGGCTTAAAAGCTATAAACAAAATTTATAGATTCAGTCTTTCACTTTGAATCTTCCCTATCTTATTAGTTGCCACTGTCTAACCCTTCATGATCATAGGATGGTTATGTAAGTCCAACTGGCCACTCTACCATCTTGAAGTCCAAAGAAAAGAGAAATTTCTTATCCTTCAACATGTTAATATCTTGGCTTGATTATCATTGTCTAAACTGAATGGTACTCATTCCTGACACAATCAGGAAGACATATGTTGACTGACTTGTGCACTATTTGTAACAAAAAAAAAATTGTATGTATAGTAATAATAAAGATCATAATTGTAATAATAGCAATGAACACTTACAGTATTTACTTTCAGAATTCAAAGAACTTGGAATAGATTATAGATCTTCACAATACCATAATACATAATGCACTACTACTATTCCACATTATATTGAAGAGAAAACTGAGGCACAGAGACATTAATTTACTTGACAAGGGACTTCCCTGGTGGTCCAGTGGTTAAGAATTGGTCTGGCAATGCAGGTGAGGCCGGTTCGATCCCTGGTTGGGGAATTAAGATCCCACATGCCACAGAGCAACTAAGCCCACACGCTGCAACTACTGAACCCATGTGCCACAACTAGAGAGAAGCCCATGCACGGCAATGAAGAGCCCATGCGCTGCAACGAAAGATCTGACATGCTGCAACTAAGACCCAACGCAGCCAATAAATAAATAGATAAATAAATATTTTTACAAATTTACTTGGCAATATTCAGACAGATGTCAAGTAGAAGATCTGGGGTTTGATTAGAAATTGTCAGCCTCGATCATATGGTAGCTCTATTTTTAGTTCTTTAAGGAAATTTCCTACTGTTCTCTACAATGGTTGCACCAATTTACATTCCCACCAACAATATAGAAGGGTTCCCTTTCTACACACCTTCTCCAACATTTATTATTTGTAGACTTTTTGATGATGGCCATTCTGCTGGTGTGAAGTGATACCTCACTGTTTTGATTTGCATTTCTCTAATAATTAGCGATGTTGACCATCTTTCCATGTGCCTGTTGGCCATCTGCATGTCTTCTTTGGAGAAATGTCTACTTAGGTCTTCTGACCATTTTTTGATTGGGTTGTTTGTTTTTTTGTTATTGAATCATATGAGCTGCTTGCATATTTTGGAAATTAAGCCCTTGTCATTCTCATTGTTTGCAAATATTTTCTCCAGTCTGTAGGTTGTCTTTTCATTTTATTTATGGTTTCCTTTGCTGCGCAAAAGCTTACAAGTTTGATTAGGTCCCACTTGTTTATTTTTGCTTTTATTTCTTTTGCCTTGGGAGACTAAGGAAATATTGCCAAGATTTATGTCAGAGAATGTTCTGCCTGTGTTCTCTTCTAGGAGTTTTATGGTGCCATGTCTTATATTTAGGCCTTTAAACTATTTTGAGTTTATTTTTAGAGCTACCATATGATCCAGAAATCCCACTCCTGGGCATATATCTGGAAAAAATGAAAACTCTAATTAGAAAAGATACATGTACCCCAATGTTCATAGCGGCACTATTTACAATAGCCAAGACATGGAAGCAACCTAAGTGTCCATCAACAGACAAACGAATAGAGAAGATGTGGCGTATATATATATACAATGGAATATTACTCAGCCATAAAAAGAATGAAATATTGCTATTTGCAGTAACATAGATGGACCTAGAGACTATCATGCTAAGTGAAGTAAGTCAGACAGAGAAAGACAAATACTGTATGATATCACCTATATGTGGAATCTAAAAAAATAACACAAATGAATCTATTTACAAAACAGACACAGACTCACAGACATAGAAAGCAAACTTATGGCTATCAAAGGGGAAAATGAGGTGGTGAAGGGATAAATTAGGAGTATGGGATTAACAGACACATACTACCATATATAAAATAGATAAACAAGGATTTACTGTATAACACAGGGAACAATATGTAATGTCTCGTAATAAACTAAAAAGGAAAATCATCTAAAAAATAATATATATGTAACTGAATCACTTTGCTATACACTTGAAACTAACACAATATTGTAAATCAACTATACTTCAATAAAAAGTTGTCAGGCTCTAAAGCCTACAAAGTAACCATTATACAATTGACCCTTGAACAATGTGGGGCTAAGGGTGCTGACCCTCCACAGTTAAAATTCACATATAACCGATGGTCCTCCATATGTGTTGTTTCTCCATATCCTCAATTCCTCATCCATGGTTTCAACTAACCCGTATCATGTAGTACTAAATACTGTAGTATATAGTACTCAAAAAAATCTTCTCATAAGTGGACCAGTGCAGTTCAAATCTGTGTTGCTCAAGGGTCAATTGTACTGCGCAGTCATTCATTGTACTGTACATTCATATCCTCTGAGTGGAGGATAACAAGGACATTCCCTTGCTAACCACATGTGATGAAAGTAGTCATAATAGAAAATGTGAGGTGACATTTTCCAGAAGATAAGAAAACTGAGGCACAAAGAAATTAAATAACTACTCTGAAGTAATTAACCAATGAATAGTTGAGCTAAAGTTCAAACTAGATCTATCTGATGGCAGAGTTGGAAGCCCCAATTACTGGAATATGTAAATGCATGTTATGACTGCTATTGAATATATTTGTATATAGCTAAGGTTACCAGAAATTTGGAGTGCATTACCTTGATGAATTCTCATTTCTCCCATTAATCATGTTCCCTAATAGTCTATGAACTATCATAAGTCTCTCAACCCAGGGATAAGAGAGGGACAGTGCTGCCTGGAACAAAACAGCCATTGGCTAGATTTAAGTTTCAATGGGTACTTATATTTTGGTTTTGCTTCTTTTTAAATGTACACTAAGGCAATCATCTTGAAATATGGACCTTGCTGAAAAAGTTATGAAGTTTTATGTTCCATCAGCTTCCATTCACATATCAAGAGCCAATCCTTGCAGAATAAATCATCAATTTTGTCCCATAACTTTGAAGGGATATTATGAATACTGACAATAACTCCCAAAACCATTAATGCTGACTCAGAAGGAGAAGTTACATATGATGTAGAGAAACCCATGCCACAGGGAAAGAGGTAATGGCAAGCCCAATACTGTCAATACCAAGACTCTACTACAAACTAATTAGATTCAGTCTTTTAGTAGTAGTAATGAGTAATGTAGTAATGAGTCCTACACATCCCTATTTTTCAAACAGCCATTTTTTTTTTAATGTTAAGTCAGTGTTGACAAACATTGCTCTAGAAAAAAAAAATGATACTGCATAACAAATTACCACTGCATGTAGGCAATAGCATTACTGGGCTATTGGGAAGTTGTCAGGGAGAGAGTCCAAGGAAGCTCATCTAATTTTCTAGCCTAAACCCAGTCTACAAGGATCCAGAAGTCCCTGTGTGTTCTAGTTAGGTGCTGGGAGGGCTAAAGAATAAGTCAAGAGTGGCAGATAGGACCAAAAGACCCCTGACTATGGGGGTTTTATAAATAAGAAAAATGACTAGGACCATAGATAGACACCAGCAAGAGGTGTGGAAAAATCACTCTGAAAAGCCAGAAAACACAGTATTCTTCCAAGGTCACCAGTCCAGGCCCAAGAGCAGAGGAGCCACTCTGCAACAAATATCCAGAACATCATATGCATCTTGAAATCCAACACAATCTTGAAAGGAACAGAGGGTCATGAAAGTTGAGAATTTGAGCATTTACATATATGAGAATTTGTTTAAGCTTAAATAATAGTACTTTAAATTAATACTTTTTTAAAATTATTTTTTCTCTTTTACATATCAGGTGAATGTGAAGATTGAAGGCAGGGTGCAAGGCTTGAAATATCACTTTATTTCCTGTGCACATTTAAATGTTAGTGTGCTCATATTTTGTCCTATTTATAATAATGTTAGAGGTTCTTTTTTATTCTCCCTGGATTTTTCACCTTTTCTTCTCCATTGAAGCAGTTAGTGATTTCTATGCTTCCTTGCCTATGGATAGGTTTGCAACTAGAAAGAAAGCAAAGTTGCAGATAAACGATCCTTTTCTTCACTATTATTGCCAGAAGTCTAAACCCAATGAGGGAATTTTACAAAGTGCCTCTGAGAAAACAATAAAGAGAGAGAAACACCTTTGAACAAAACATCAAGAGGGAATTTACCTAATAGATGGAGAGGAGCCCAATCTCCAGGCTGGGGAAAGAGTATGCAGGGACCGTGAGCACAGAAGGAAAGGAGAGGTAGGTTTTGGAGATACTTATCATCACAGTGAAGAGGGGCCAAAACATCCAAATGGAGTCAGTGAATGGTGCTTACAAAGAAACTGAGCCATAGCACGTGTGCTTACAAGTGCTGACTAAGATTCTTACGTGCACAGTTGACAGGGAAATAGCATAAAGTTTCTAGATCTAGTGAAAGTCCCATAAGCAACCAAGGCAGTATTTCCTTCCAGTCTGGTGGGATCAAAAGCCCAGTTAAAATGAGGTCAATTTAAAGGAAATAAAGTCCCATTTATTATACAACTAGGTACTATTCATACCTACTACACAAAATATAACTTTAAATTGATGGACTAATTATCTTAGTGAATAAAAATTCACTAAGATCTTCAATAACCATTGATTGTTTAAAATGTTAAATACATAATAAAATGTATTCTTGAGCAAAATTTTGAGGGATGAATGAGACACTTGCACAGAAAGATAAGCACGTTCAAATTTGCTTGGTAATGGGTTGCTATCATGGATTTCATCAGAAAAGAGTAAATGTTTACTGCTGGTATATCCACATAAACATATTACCCCTAATATATCCACATCTAGAATTCAAATCATTAACAGAATACTAAGCTCCAATAAAAAAAATTTGAGGAAATATACAGACTCCTACAAAGTACTAGTTTGTGCATTTTAGAAAAATGGTTGAAATACTTTTTTCTGGCAAAAAAGTATTAAAATTTAAAATTTAATTGCCTGGGAAATCTAATTAGTAATGACATTCTACGGACATTCCATTTCTCCAACTTTACAGTTACTTCAGGTTTTACAACACACTTATCATGTATCTGATAGAAAATAACATCTCATATTTGTCTTCAAATGTTGAAATCTGACATATTTAATTGTCTAGTCAATTTTGGATTTGATTAACACTTGTTTTAAAGATAATTATTCAGAGGTTCATTTTTTAGTTTAATCTTGCTCAGGGCTATCTAAAGATGCTACGCTGTTCAGAGGAGTATATCATTACTCAGAAAGGAAGTGATTTATTGAGTAATTAAGGCAAACTAAATCTATACCAACTCAATGCAAATTATAAGTGAATGCTAACTTGGTCTGAGCTCTGCAATCTTTTTCAAATGTAAAAGACTATTTATATTGTTGCTATTAGTACTTCTAATACCGTTAGATTTTAGTAAATATTTTCTTTAGTTTTAATTTTACATTTGTTTTCTAAGAAAAAGTAAGATACTAAAAATGAATGTGGGTATTTTCACTGAAATTAGGCAGAGTACCAGAAGAAAGCTTGGATGATTTTAAAACTATGAATAAAATAATGATTTAAAATTATACATACACTCATTTACTTTCGGTTAACAAACATTTCTGAGTACACATTTATGTACCTGTCAATGTTTTCTATAAATATATAATAATAAATTTGTGTTGCTATAACATAAAAATTGTCATAATTTTATTAATTCCTGTTATCTACTCATTAACTTGTTAATAAAGTAAATAATTCACTTCTCCCACCATAATTTTCAGCTTAGTTGCTGTCAATTATTTTTTATAGATTAAGCTGAATTGAAAACTAAAACATGAAAATTGGCAAATGTTGCAGAGTTGGAAAACTTCCACATATAACTAAAATTTTTAAATGTGAAAAAAAATTAAATGAATAGGCAAGTAAGAGATGCACGAATGTTTGGGTTTATATTTCCATATAAATACAACACCCTAAATTCAAACAAATATTAAAGAATGTATATACATTTATATAGATAAATAACTATGGAAATTATGCCATTACTTTGGCATCATAAAAATGATAAAGTGAAAAATTTGCAACAGTAATGTCACTATTTATTTGGATATTTAGGGTTATAATAGAATTTTGTGCAAATAAAATAACATTATTTAACATATTACTGTTTTAAAAATAGGTAAACCACTTAAATTCTAAAAATCTGTGTTTCCTTTATAATTAGAGAATTATTTTCTAATAGAAACTTCACATTGATTATTTTCTAATTATGATTTGTTCATTACGGTTCTCACTTAATGATAAGAACAATAATGAATTTGTCCTGTGCTATAACTAAGAAAAGATGGAGAAGAAATAGACTGTTTGCCATTGAACAGTTAAACTTCTGCTAGACCTAAATTTGTGAAATTCTGATACAGTACTTCTCAATGACATTCCAGTGCCTTCTCCACAAAAATAACCCAACTTATATCTACAATATCATGTACAGTATAACAAAACTTCTTTCATCTAATCCTTAGCATTATAGTAGCCCCTACAACTGACATTCGATTTTTAAAATTCAACTTAAATTTTCTGTCTAATTTGTGGACCCAAGCTTAAATATAGCAGGGAGTCAGTGGATTTAGGAATTGAGGATGTGAGAGACAGAGAGAGATAGAGGGAGTTGGGGAGGAGGGAAGAAAGAGACTGGACACAGCTGAGTTGTCCCTGATTATTTTAAGTTATTGCTTGATATAAGCCAGCTTCTATCCCTCCACTGCCCAACAAGCCTTTCCCAGGAATTCCTACATTTGTCTTGAAAAATTTGATGCCTGCTTCTTCTAAATATTTGGGCTATATAGAATGGCACAGGTATTCCTGGCTTACATTTAAACCCCAGTCTCTTGGAGATCTTTACTTGAAGCCTCCAAAACTCTTCAAAATCAGGTTTTTAAGCAGAATCATATAATGCCATATGGGAAATTATAAACAGAATCATGCCAGACCTTGTGATTTTTAAAAGCATCGGAAGAGATTTTTGGGACTTCCCTGGTGTCACAGTGGTTAAGAATCCGCCTGCCAATGCAGGGGACACAGATTCATTCCCTGGTCTGGGAAAATCCCACATGCCGCAGAGCAACTAAGCTCATGGGCCACAACTACTGAGCCTGCGCTCTAGAGTCCGTGAGCCACAACTCGCCTAGAGTTGCCTGCACGCCTAGAGCCGGTACTCCACAACGAGAGAAGCCACCACGATGAGAAGCCCGCGCACCGCAATGAAGAGTAGCCCCCACTCACCGCAACTAGAGAAAGCCCGCATGCAGCAATGAAGACCCAACGTAGCCAAAAATAAATAAATTAATTAAATTAATTTATTTTAAAAAAAAAGAAAAGGGGCTTCCCTGGTGGCGCAGTGGTTGAGAATCTGCCTGCTAATGCAGGGGACACGGGTTCGAGCCCTGGTCTGGGAAGATCCCACATGCCACGGAGCAGCTGGGCCCGTGAGCCACAATTGCTGAGCCTGCGTGTCTGGAGCCTGTGCCCCGCAACGGGAGGGGCCGCGATAGAGAAAGGCCCGCGCACCGCGATGAAGAGCGGTCCCCGCACCGCGATGAAGAGTGGCCCCCGCTTGCCGCAACTGGAGAAAGCCCTCGCACGAACCGAAGACCCAACACAGCCAAAAATTAAAAAAAAAAAAAAAAAAAAGAAAAAAACAGATTTTCATGTGAACTTCTAAAAAAATTTACATGCTGGCTCAAAAAGTATTTGCTGACCCTGAGCATGGGGGAAAAAAAGAAGTAAATGTGCAAGTTTGCAAGCTGAATTATTTGGTCATGAGTACAACCATTTTTATGTAGGAAAATGTGTTTGGTACCTAACCTGACCTTTAAGATCTGCAATTTGCATTTTCTCCATCTCTGCAGTCTCATACTTGGTGTGCTATCAATCACACTAAATTACAGCTGTATATGCTAGTAAACTCTGTCACCCTGTGCTTTCATTATCTTCTTTCCTCCTTTCCCTTCCTTTTCTGCATTAATGCTTACTGAGGACATACTAAGTGCCAGACTTAGTAGTAATGGTAGAGTGAGAAATAAATAGGGAACACATCCTCACAGTGGTTGCAGAAGCAGGATTCATGGCCTAACCATGAAGAATGTGGAAAGGAAATGAAGAGGTGTTATGCTTCTGGGAAGCAAAAGAGACTTCTCTTTTTGACTAATAAAGTGAGTGAAAACCCCGATCCTGAATCAGTATCACTGCCTGATTTCCCTCTTCTTGTACAAGGTGAATAAAGAGTAGCTTGAGAAAAACCACACCTATTGAAACTGGTGCTTCCCTTTCTCCATCATTCATCTCATCTCTGCTTTATCTCCTCTCTTCTATATGTTTTGTCCCCTCTTATCTATTGGCTTCTCCCCATAGGCCCTGAGTATTCCCAAGTGCCTCCATAATGAAAAAAATAAAAACAAAAATAAAAAGCTGCCCTATAATACTGCAACCCCAACAACTATTATGTAAGCTTTTATTTCTATTTTTCTCACAAATTTTCTTACTGTTTCTACTTCCTTACAATCCATTTAATTCTCATTTCACTACCTCTGGCTTCTATATTCATCATAATAATTATGTCTACACATATGAAAGTCAACAACTGCCAAATGCAACAGATACTCTTTTCAGTTGAGTTTATTAAATATTCCAGAATCACTGGCTACGTTTTTTTTTTTAATGTATTTTTCATTCACCCATTGCAGCCATGGAGTCTGCAGGCTCTTATCACTTCCTGGTCTACCTGCTTTTCTTTGAATATTTATCTTTAATTACACAGTATGTAAATATATCCTCTAACCCTCTTCTAATTCTTTAGAAAATTTAAACTGTTCTCTTGATTTTGATTAATGAAAATAAGCCTATAACATATTGTCCAATGACATAAAGCACTGTATTGGCAAAATGTTCAAGTTTGAGATCCTAGATCCTTGTATAACCTCTCATCCTCTGATGTTCTTCATTGTAGTTACTGATACCACGTCACTGAAGCTGGCATCTTGGGGAATCAAGATGCTTCAATCTGTTGAAATCTTTATTCAATCTTACAACCTATTGAGTGCTAAAGTCACATATATTTATCTCTTACATAGTCTTGAATAGATTTCTTCATTTTATTACCATGGCATTTATTTATATTCTCTTTATCATCTGAATGTGCACATAACTTACCCATAACTATAACTATATCTCCAGTTGCTGTCAAGGTATGAATCACATCATATCTACCTTAGTCTGTTTGGGCTGCTATAAAAAATATATATATATCAGGGACTGGGTGACTTACAAACAACAGAAATTTATTTTTCAAGGTTCTTGAGACTGGAAGTCCGAGATCAGGGTGCCAGCATGGTCAGGTGAGAACCCTCTTTAGGATATCAGATTTTTTTCTTATATCTTCACATGAAAGAAGGGGTGAGGGATCTCTGTGGGGTCTCTTTTATAAGAACACTAGTTCCATTCATGAGGGTTCCACTCTCATGACCTAAGCACCTACCGAAGGCCCCACCTACTAATGCCAACACACTGGGCATTAAAGTTTCAACATATGAATTTTGAGGGGATATAAACCTTTAGACCATAACAATATCCTTTCTCTATATAGTAACAACTTAGTGGCTTCCTCTGTCAGAATAACTGACTAGATCCTTTCCATGACACTTAAAACCATCACAGACTACATGCCCATGAAGCCAGCCCTGCTAACATGTTATAATGAAACACAAAACTGCTTTTATTAACCATAATTCATACATTATTTAATCTTTTTTATTTTTATTCATACTTCTGATTGTATCCCATCTTCTCATTAGTTTCCATTGTTTTCTCTGCCAGGAATTTTCTTCCCACCTCCTTTGATGAGCATACTTTCTATGTAATGTTCTACATTAAAATCTGGCTAGGTGTCATTGCCTGAGAAGCCATTCCATGCTCCCACCCTCCCCACTGCCACACAGACTAAATAAACCTAGATATTCCCCAGGATTAATTAAGAGCATTTCTTTTATAATTCCCTTATAAATTTTATAATTTCATGAGAGTATTTCGTAGTATACTCTGAACTCCTTTGAGTGCAGTGATTTAATATTATTTATCTTTCTCTTCTTTCCTGCACAGAAGTTGTTCAATATAAGAAGGGCTCCTAAATCTAAGCAATGTGTGTAGAAAATCAGGCACAATTTGTTTTGCTTTCCTTCAGAGAAAGTGAAAAAATGAATAAAGTATACCACTGTAATAAATGCTAAGTGGTGGAAGCTTAAAATACTGTCTATTCATTGGCATTTTTAAAATGTATACCTTATTTTTATATCAATTGGTCATTATGTTATCAATTGATTATGGATGTAAAGTCTTGAAGAATTAAATGGAATATTCTGTAAAAGTCAAGTTATTTTATTAACTTAAATATAACAATGTTTTATTTTTTAGGGTATATGAACCAAGTAATCTAAGTGTTGCTAAAGCTTAGCAACACTTGTTCTTAAAATAAGTTTCATTCAGAAGTAGCAAAAGCTATTAAACCAGAGTCACTTTATAGGAGAGACCTTTGCTTAAATAATTCAATTTGCCTAGCAGAATTTGTAAACCTATTCAAAGAACCAGTGACTGGAAGAGCTTCAAGATGGCAGCGGAGTAAGACATGGAGATCACCTTCCTCTCCGCAAATACATCAAAAATATATCTACATGTGGAACAACTCCTACAGAACACCTACTGAACACTGGCAGAAGACCTCAGACTTCCCAAAAGGCAAGAAACTACTCACATACCTGGGTAAGGCAAAAGAAAAAAGAAAAAGCAGAGACAAAAGAATAGGGATGGGACCTGCACATCTGGGAGGGAGCTGTGAAGGAGGAAAAGTTTCCACACACTTGGAAGCACCTTCACTGGTGGAAACAGGGGGTAGGCGGCGGGGGTAGCTTTGGAGCCACAGAGGAAAGCACAGCAACAGGGGTGCAGAGGGCAAAGCGGAGACATTCCCACACAGGGGATCAGTGCTGATCAGCACTCACCAGCCCGAGAGGCTTGTCTGCTCACCCGCTGGGGCAGGCGGGGGCTGGGAGCTGAGGCTCAGGCTTAGGAGGTCAGATCCCAGGGAGAGGACTGGGGTTGGCTGCATGAACACAGCCTAAAGGGGGCTAGTGCACTGCAGCTAGCCGAGAGGGAGTCCCGGGAAAAAGTCTGGACCTGCCTAAGAGGCAAGAGACCACTGTTTCGGGGTGCGCGAGGAGAGGGGATTCAGAGCACTGCCTAAGTGAGCTCCAGAGATGGGTGCGAGCCACAGCTATCAGCACAGACACCAGAGACAGGCATGAAATGCTAAGGCTGCTGCTGCAGCCACCAAGAAGCCTGTGTGCAAGCACAGGTCACTATCCATACCTCCTCTCATGTAAGCCTGTGCAGCCCGCCACTGCCAGGGTCCTGTGATCCAGGGACAACTTCCCCAGGAGAACACACAGCACACCTCAGGCTGCTGCAATGTCACACTGGCCTCTGCCGCTGCAGGCTCGCCCCGCATTCTGTAACCCTCCCTCACCCCGGCATGAGTGAGCCAGAGCCCCATAATCAGTCGCTCCTTTAACCCCCTCCTGTCTGGGTGAAGAAAGATGCCAGAGGGCAACCTACATGCAGAGTCGGGGCCAAATCCAAAGCTGAACCCCAGAAGATGTGTGAACAAGGAAGAGAAAGGGAAATTTCACCATGCAGCCTCAGGAGCAGTGGATTAAATCTCCACAATCAATTTGAGGTACCCTGAGTCTGTGGAATACCTGAACAGACAATGAATCATCCCATTGGGAAAGGAAATAGTCAATCAAGTCCAGGAAGCACAGAGAGTCCCACACAGGATAAATCCAAGGAGAAACATGCCAAGACACATAGTAATCAAACTATCAAAAATTAAATACAAAGAAAAAATATTGAAAGCAGCAAGGGAAAAGCAACAAATAACATACAAGGGGATTCCCATAAGGGTAACAGCTGATCTTTCAGCAGAAACTCTGCAAGCCAGAAGGGAGTGGCAGGACATATTTAAAGTGAGGAAAGGGAAAAACCTACAACCAAGATTACTCTACCCAGCAAGGATCTCATTAAGATTCGACAGGGAAATTAAAACCTTTACACACAAGCAAAAGCTAAGAGAATTCGGGACCACCAAACCAGCTTTACAACAAATGTTAAAGGAATTTCTCTAAGCAGGAAACACAAGAGGAGGAAACAACCTACAATAACAAACCCAAAACAATTAAGAAAGTGGTAATAGGAACATATATATAGATATTTACCTTAAATGTAAATGGATTAAATGCTGCAACCAAAAGACATAGATTGGCTGAATGGATACAAAAACAGGACCCATATATATGCTGTCTACAAGAGACCCACTTCAGACCTAGAGACACATACAGACTGAAAATGAGGGGATGGAAAAAAGATATTCCATGCAAATGGAAATCAAAAGAAAGCTGGAGTAGCAATTCTCATATTATACAAAACAGACTTTAAAAAAAAAGATGATTACAAGAGACAAAGAAGAAAACTACATAATGGTCAAGGGATCAATCCCAGAAGAAGATATATCAATTGTAAATATTTATGCACCCAACATAGGAGCACCTCAATACATAAGGCAAATGCTAAGAGCCATAAAAGGGGAAATCGACAGTAACACAATCATAGTAGGGGACTTTAACACCTCACTTTCAACAATGGATAGACCATCCAAAATGAAAATAAATAAGGAAACACAAGTTTCAAATGACACATTAAACAAGATGGATTTAATTGATAATTATAGAACATTCCATCCAAAAACAACAGAATACACTTTCTTCTCAAGTGCTCATGGAACATTCTCCAGGATAGATCATATATTGGGTCACAAACCAAGCCTTGGTAAATTTAGAAAAATTGAAATCGTATCAAGTATCTTTTCTGACCAGAACACTATGAGACTTGATATCAATTACAGGAAAAAATACTGTAAAAACTACAAACACATGGAGGCTAAACAAAACACTACTAAATAACCAAGAGATCACTGAAGAAATCAAAGAGGAAATCAAAAAATACTTAGAAACAAATGACAATGAAAACATGACGAAGCAAAACTTATGGGAGGCAGCAAAAGTAGTTCTAAGAGGGATGTTTATAGCAATACAATCCTACCTTAAGAAACAAGAAACATCTCAAATAAACAACTTAACCTACACCTAAAGCAGTTAAAGAAAGAAGAACAAAAACACCCCAAAGTTAGCAGAAGGAAAAATCATAAAAATCAGATCAGAAATAAATGAAAAACAAGTGAAGGAAATGATACAAAGATCAATAAAACTAAAAGCTCGTTCTCTGAGAAGATAAACAAATTGATAAACCATTAGCCAGACTCATCAAGAAAAAAAGGGAAAAGACTCAAACCAACAGAATTAGAAATGAAAAAGGAGACATAACAACTGACACTGCAGAAATACAAAGGATCATGAGAGATTACTCCAGGCAACTATATGCCAATAAAATGGACAACCTGGAAGAAATGGGCAAATTCTTAGAAAAGCACAACCTTCCCAGACTGAAACAGGAAGAAATAGAAAATATGAACAGACCAATCACAAGCACTGAAATTGAAACTGTGATGAAAAATCTTCCAGCAAACAAAAGCCCAGGACCAGTTGGCTTCACAGGCGAATTCTATCAAACATTTAGAGAAGAGCTAACACCTATCCTTCTCAAACTCATCCAAAATACAGCAGAGGAAGAAAAACTCCCAAATTCATTCTACGAGGCCACCATCACCCTGATACCAAAACCAGACAAAGATGTCACAAAAAAAGAAAACTACAGGCCAATATCACTGATGAACATAGACGCAAAAATCCTCAACAAAATCCTAGCAAATAGAATCCAAGAGCACATTAAAAGGATCATACACCATGATCAAGTGGGGTTTATCCCAGGAATGCAAGGATTCTTCAATATACGCAAAACAATCAATGTGATACACCATATTAACAAACTGAAGGATAAAAACCATATGATTATCTCAGTAGATACAGAAAAAGCTTTTGACAATATTCAACACCGATTTATGATAAAAACCCTCCAGAAAGTGGGCATAGAGGGAACTTACCTCAACCTAATAAAGGCCATATATCACAAACCCACAGCCAACATCATTCTCAATGGTGAAAAACTGAAACCATTTCCACTAAGATCAGGAAAAAGACAAGGTTGCCCACTCTCACCACCATTATTCAACATAGTTTTGGAAGTTTTAGCCACAGCAATCAGAGAAGAAAAAGAAATAAAAGGAATTCAAATTGGAAAAGAAGAAGTAAAGCTGTCACTGTTTGCAGATGACATGATACTATACATAGAGAATCCTAAAGATGCTACCAGAAAACTACAAGAGCTAATCAATGAATTTGGTAAAGTAGCAGGATACAAAATTAATGCACAGAAATCTCTTGCATTCCTATACACTAATGATGAAAAATCTGAAAGTGAAATTAAGAAAACACTCCCGTTTACCACTGCAACAAAAAGAATAAAATATCTAGGAATAAACCTACCTAAGAAGACAAAAGACCTGTATGCAGAAAATTATAAGACACTGATGAAAGAAGTTAAAGATGATATAAATAGATGGAGAGATATACCATGTTCTTGGATTGGAAGAATCAACATTGTGAAAATGACTCTACTACCCAAAGCAATCTACAGATTCAGTGCAATCCCTATCAAACAACCACTGGCATTTTTCACAGAACTAGAACAAAATATTTCACAATTTGTATGGAAACACAAAAGACCCCGAATAGCCAAAGCAATCTTGAGAAAGAAAAACGGAGCTAGAGGAATCAGGCTCCCTGACTTCAGACTATACTACAAAGCTACAGTAATCAAGACAGTATGGTACTGGTACAGAAACAGAAATATAGAACAATGAAACAGGATAGAAAGCCCAGAGATAAACCCACACACATATGGTCACCTTATCTTTGATAAAGGAGGCAAGAATATACAGTGGAGAAAAGACAGCCTCTTCAATAAGTGTTGCTGGGAAAACTGGACAGCTACATGTAAAAGAATGAAATTAGAACACTTCCTAACACCATACACAAAAATTAACTCAAAATGGATTAAAGACCTAAATGTAATACCGGACACTATAAAACTCTTAGAGGAAAACATAGGCAGAGCACTCAATGACATAACTCACAGCAAGATCTCTTTAGACCCAACTCCTAGAGAAATGGAGATAAAAACAGAAATAAACAAAGGGGACCTAACGAAGCTTAAAAGCTTTTGCACAGCAAAGGAAACATAAATAAGATGAAAAAACTCTCAGAATGGGAGAAAATAGTTGCTAATGAAGCAGCTGACAAAGGATTATCTCCAAAATATACAAGCAGCTCATGCAGCTCAGTATCCAAAAAACAAACAACCCAATCCAAAAATCGGCAGAAGACCTAAACAGACATTTCTCCAAAGAAGATAAACAGATGGCCAACAAACACATGAAAGGATGCTCAACATCACTAATCATTAGAGAAATACAAATCTAAACTACAATGAGGTATCACCTCACACTGGTCAGAATGGCCATGATCAAAAAATCTACAAAGAATAAATGCTGGAGAGGGTATGGAGAAAAGGGAACCCTCTTGCACTGTTGGTAGGAATGTAAATTGATACAGCCACTATGGAGAACAGTATGGACGTTCCTTAAAAAACTAAAACTAAAACTGCCATATGACCTAGCGATCCCACTGCTGGGCATATACCCTGAGAAAACCATAATTCAAAAAGAGTCATGTACCGCAATGTTCATTGCAGCACTATTTACAATAGCCCCAACATGGAAGCAACCTGTATCCATTGACAGATGAATGGATAAAGAAGATGTGGCACATATATACAATGGAATATTACTCAGCCATAAAAAGAAATGAAATTGAGTTATTTGTAACTAGGTGGATGGACTTAAGAGTCTGTCATACAGAGTGAAGTAAGTTAGAAAGAGAAAAACAAATATTGTATGCTAACACATATATATGGAATCTTAAAAAAAAATGGTTTTGATCAACCTAGGGGCAGGACAGGAATAAAGACACAGACATAGAGATTGGACTTGAGGACATGGTCAGGGGGAAGTGTAAACTGGGACGAAGTGAGAGAATAACATTGACATATATATACTACCAAATGTAAACTAGGTAGCTAGTGGGAAGCAGCTGCATAGCACAGGGAGATCAGCTTGGTGCTTTGTGACCACCTAGAGCAGTGGGATAGGGAATTTGGGATGGAGACACAAGAGGGAGGGATATGGGGATATATATATATATATATATATATATATATATATATAACTAATTCACTTTCTTATACAGCAGAAACTAATACAACATTGTAAAGCAATTATACTCCAATAAAGATGTTAAAAAAAAAAGAGAGCCCAGAGAGCTCCCTAGTTCCTTCAACCATGTGAGAACACAGTGAGAAATTGGCAATCTACAACCCAGAAAATTGCATTCATGAGAACCTGATCATGCTGGCCCCTTTATCTTGGACTTCCAGCCTCCAGAACTGTGAGAAATAAATTTCTGTTGTTTATAAGCTAAAAAAAAAAAGACTGTAAGATCAACATGGCTGGAGCATGCTCAGTGGAATGGCAAGAGAAGTCAGAGAAGTAGGCAAGGGCCGAAAATTTAGTAGGTATAGGCTTTGGTAAGGTATTTGCCTTTTGTTTAAAATGCAACAAGTCATCAAAGTTTGGGAATAGGATGGTGATAAAATTTGTATTTCATAATGTTGTTTGCAGCTATATGAATGGACCTAGAGATTACCATACTAAGTGAAGTAAGTCAGAAAGATAAAGACAAATACCATATGATACCACTTACATGTGGAATCTAAAATATGACACAAATGAACTTATCTACAAAACAGAAACAGACCCAAAGACATAGAGAACAGACTTGTGGTTGCCAAAGGGGGGCTGAGGCGGGGGAGGGTTGGAACATAGGGAACTATGTCTGATATCCTGTAATAATCCATAATGGAAAAGAATATGAATATATATATTCATATTCTGAATCACTTTGATGTACACCAGAAACTAAACTAACATGACATTGTAAATCAACTATACTTCAATTTTAAATAGACTAAAGAGGGGCAAAACAAGCCTGGAAGACAAGGTAGGGGGTTATTTTATTCACCCACTTAAATTATAACATGGCTAGGACAAAGATAATAGTAGTGGGGTTCATGAGAAGTGGTTGAACTTGGGCTGTATTTAGAATGAACCTCATATCAACAGGACTTAGTGATGGCTATAGCCAGGAGAGCAAGTAGGGGAGCACAATGGCATGAAAATCAGGAGAAAAAAATCTAAGATTTGAGGCAATAGTCAACACTTTCCAGTACACAAGAAACCTAGAAGAAAAAAAAAAAAACTGAAGAGTAAAAATGCCACTGGTTTTGACGTCTGAATGTCACGCATTTTAAAAAAAAAATATTTATTTTATTTATTTATTTTTGGCTGCATTTGGTCTTCGTTGTTGTGCACAGGCTTCCTCTAGTTGCGGCGAGTGGGGATTACTCTTCACTGTGGTGCACGGGCTTCTCACTGAAATGGCTTCTCTTGTTGCAGAGCACGGGCTCTAGGCACACAGGCTTCAGTAGTTGTGGCACACAGGCTCAGTAGTTGTGGCTTGCAGGCTCAGTAGTTGTGGCACATGGGCTTAGTTGCTCCACAGCATGTGGGATCTTCCCGGACCAGGGCTTGAACCCATGTCCCCTCCATTGGCAGACGGATTCTTAACCACTGTGCCACCAGGGAAGCCCATGTCGTGCCTTTTGAAAGAATGTTTTTAGTGGTTGTTGAAGTGGATGATGAAGTTAGATTGCTCTAGATTAAAGGAGTTGGTGTTGGATGCTGGTAGAAAATACTTATCCAGAATATTGACTGTGAAAGAGAATGGAAATGTCAAGGTCTCAACTGTTCAATAATTGTATAGTTTTTTGATTTACCAGACCCTATGCTTTTCTCTTTGGCCTTTTCTGTGTTCATTAGAATCAATAGTTAAAGAAAGTTGACATCAGGGAGGAGGTTAACATTATTAGTTAAAATGCACATTAGGACTAACCAGTGGATTTTAGTTCTTCCAGTCATCTCTGGCATTTATACCACAGGTAATTGAGAGTTGGCTCTCATCCGAGGTTTCAGGAAAGGGACCAATGTATATGAGTCATGTGCTTACATAAGATGAAGTCTAGATTACAGCAGGAGAATCTGGCTGGGGATTTATAAATAAGCCCCTTATCACTGGGTAGGGCCTCTTTATAAAACATGGGTTGGACTACAGAACAGAAAGTTGAACTGGAGAACATACACAGCAGCTATATTGAGAATTTATTCCCCTCCAATGTATGTGATGGCTCCTGATCTGTTGGTCATGCCATATAATTTAGAAATCATGAGTAGGAGGTTTCAGGTTAGTGGATACAATCATAGTTGACTTCTCAGAGGTAACAGTCTGCTCTCCTTTACATGACTAGACTGGGAATCCAAGTGAGGGCTGGTAGTTGAAATAAAGTGCCACATTACAGCAAAAAAAAAAAAAAAAAAAAGAACCAGTGACTAATTAATTAACAAAGTTTGAGGTATATTAAGGAGAAGTTTAGAATATGAAAATCAATAGGGATAAAAGTATTTGACTTGGTTTTCATAAATGTAGCCTAGATATTTGGAATACTTATCTATTTATCACCCCTGACAACTCCTTATCTTCTTTTGCCTTCACCAGCACAATCAGCATGCACTGCTCTTTTACCTGTTTTTCTAGTGATTTCTGCTTGTTATAATCTACATATAATCATTGTATCATGTAACTTATCTGAATTCAAATTTGAGTATAACATTAGCAAAATTTGGAGAAATGTCTGTTACACTGTTTGATATAAACGTTTTTATTGAAGTATAGTTGATTCACAATGTTATGTTAGTTTATGGTATACAGCAAAGGGATTCAGTTATTCATGTATATACATATTCTTCTTAATTATGGTTTATTACAGGATATTGAATATAGTTCCCTGTGCTATACAGTAGGACCTTGTTTTATCTATTTTACATATAGTAGTTTGTATTTGCTAATCCAAACTCCTAACTTATCCCTCCACAATCCCTTTTCCTCTTTGGTAACCATAAGTTGTTTTCTATGTCTGTGAGTCTAACTCTGTTTCACAACTAACTTCATTTGTGTCATAGTTTAGATTCCATGTATAAGTGATGTCATATGGTGTTTGTCCTTCTCCTTCTGACTTACTTCATTTAGTTTGATAATCTCTAAGTCCATCCATGTTGCTGCAAGTGGCATTATTTTATGCTTTTTTTTATAGCTGAGTAGTATTCTATTGTGTATGTATACCACATCTTTATCCATTCCTCTGTCGATGGACATTTAGATTGCTTCTATGTCGTGGCTATTGTAAATAGTGCTGCTATGAATATTGGGGTGCATGTATCTCTTCTAATTATAGTTTTCTCTGAATATATGACCAGGAGTGGGATTGCTGGATCATATGGCAACTTTATTTTCAGTTTTTCAAGGAACCTTCATAATGTTTTCCATAGTGGCTGCACCAATTTACTTTCCCACCAACAGTGTAGGAGGGTTCCTTTTTCTTCACACCATCTCCAACATTTGTTATTTGTAGACGTTTTAATGATGTCCATTCTGACAGGTGTGAGGTGGTACCTCATTGTAGTTTTGATTTGCATTTCTCTAATAATTAGTGATGTTGAGCATCTTTTCACGTGCCTGTTGGTCATCTGTATGTTTTCTGTGGAGAAATGTCTATTTACGTCTTCTGCCTAGTTTCTGATTGGGTTGTTTGGTTTTTTGTTATTGAGCTGTATAAGTTTGTGTATCTTGGCAATTAAGCCCTTGTCAGTTGCATCATTTGCCAATATTTTCTCCCAGTTTGTATATTGTCTTTTCATTTACTTTGTGGTTTCCTTTGCTGTGCAAAGGCTTATAAGTTTGATTAGGTCCAATTTGTTTATTTTTGCTTTTATTGCTATTGCCTTGGGAGACTGACCTAAAAAAACATTGCTACGATTTATGTCAGAGAATGTTTTGCCTATGATTTCTTCTAGGAGTTTTATGGTGTTGTGTCTTATATTTAAGTATTTAAGCCACTTTGAGTTTATTTTTGTGTATGGCATGAAGGTGTGCTCTAACTTCATTGATTTACATGCAGCTGTCCAGCTTTCCCAACACCACTTGCTGAAGAGACTGTCTTTTCTCCATTATATATTCTTAGCTCCTTTGTCAAAGACTAATTGGCCATAAGTGTGTGGGCTTACTTCTGGGCTCTCTATTCTGTTCCATATGTCCATCTAGGCTCTCTGTTCTGATCAATATGTCTGTTTTTGTGCCAATACCATGCTATTTTGATTACTTTAGCTTTGTAGTATTGTCTGAAGTCTTGGAGGGTTATGCCCCCAGCTTTGTTCTTTTTCGTCAGGATTGCTTTGACAATTCTGGGTCTTTTATGGTTCCATATAAATTTTAGGATTATTTGCTCTAGTTCTATGAAAAATGTCATGGGTAATTTGATAGGGATAGCCTTAAATTTGTAGATTGCTTTGGGTAGTATGGCCATTTTAACTCTATTAATTCTTCCAATCCAAGAGCATGGGAGATCTTTCCATTTCTTTGAATCAACTTCAGTTTCCTTTATCAATGTCTTATAGTTTGCAGCATATGTCTTTCACCTCCTGGATCAGGTTTATTCCTAAGTGTTTTATTTCTTTTTTTTTGATGTGATTTTAAGAGGAATTGTTTTTTTTTTTACTTTCCTTTTCTGATATTTCATTGTTAGTGTAAAGAAATGCAACAGATTTCTGTATGTTAATCTTGTATCTTGCTACCTTGCTGATTTCATTTATCAGTTCTAGGAGTCTGTGTGTAGTCTTTAGGATTTTCTGTATATGGTATTATGCCACCTGCATATAATAACAATTTTACCACTTCTCTTCCGATTTGTATACCTTTTATTTATTTTTCTTGTCTGCTTGCTGTGTCTAGGACTTCCAATACTAGAAGTGGTGAGAGTGGGTATCCTTGTCTTGTTCCAGATTTTAGCAGGAAGGCTTTCAGCTTTTCACTATTGAGTTAATACTCAATGTAATCATTGGCTGTGGGTTTGTCATAAGCAGCTTTTATTATGTTGAGATATGTTCCCTCTATACCCACTTTGGTAAGAGTTTTTATCATGAATGGATGTTGAATTTTTTCAAATGATTTTTCTGCATCTATTGAGATGATCATGTGGTTTTTGTCTTTTCTTTTGTTGATGTGGTGTATCACATTGGTTGATTTGCATATGTTGAACCATCCTTGTGACCCTGGGATGAATCCAACTTGATCGTGGTGTATGATCTTTTGTATGTGCTGTTGGACTGGGTTTGCTAATATTTTGTTGAGAATTTTTGCATTTATATTCATCAAAGATATTGCCTGTAATTTTCTTTTTTGGTATTGTCTGATATAAACTTTTAAAAAGATCACTTTGTTGAGCTCCCACAATATGAGGTAATCTAAAACAAATGAGATCATGCTGGTAACTTAATTTCAATATATGTAGTAATTTTTGTAACATCCTTAACACATGTATCCACTTTATGGGCAAACATTAAAAGCCATAGGAAAGATGCCATATGATACATGCTTCATTCTTAAAGTAGATTCTAGTATTGTTCTCTCATCTGAGATGCTCTTCTTGAAATTGTAAAAGCTATATCTGCATCATAAATAATTGTTTAAAAGAAAACTGAGAGAATGGTAACTTAAAGAATAGCTGAGTTGGCAAGTATTTTTAACTAAAACCTCTGCAATATCCACATAGAAAATGCTTTTCAGAGAATATTCTTTCTAGGACTGAGATTTTAAAGTGCTATTGAAATCTGAAGAATTTGTTATTATTGTTCAAAGCAGTTTTCAGTATGAGAACCTGGAGAAATATTTACTTACTTATTGAATTTTATTATGCTTTATTTATATTTGGTGCATTTTTAAATATTATATTGAAAGTAAATATGTCCCATAAGGGTTCGATTTCACAGTTTCTATTTTTTTCTTAGAATACTATATTTAAATTACCAGCATGATCTCTTTTCCTTTAGATTATCTTATATTGTGGAGCATCAACAATGCAATCGTTTTAAAAGATTGTATCAAACTACCAGACATTTCTCAAATTGTTGATGAAGTCATATTAAAATTTTAATTCATATAACTTACATTATGCAGTTATATGCAGATCATTACTATTCTTTCTGTGGCATATAAGAAGGCAAAATTCAGACCATAAATATGAGAAGCAAGAATAGAAAGGGAAAGTGAGTCACTTACTTACTCAGTGAATATTTACTGAACAGCTAGTATTGGGTACTTCCTGAGGCTACACTAGTAGCAAAACAAAGACAGAAAGAAAACAAATACAAAGAAAAATCCAATGAAAAACTAAAAATGTAAGCTCCCTGGTAGAGGGAGTAAAGGACACAGAGACAATTTTAAAAATTAACAGGTAAAATATATAATATGTTGGAGGTGGTAAACGATGTTGAGAAAAACAAGGCAAAGAAGGGGGTATGAATTATGGGATTGGGGCGGGTATTACTATTTTAACTAGATGGTCTGGAAAGGCATCCTGAGAAGGTATTGTAGGAGCAGAAAAGCCAAGAATGTGAGGTAGTAAGCCATGCAGCTACTGAGAGGAGAGTGTTAAAGATAACAAGTTACAAAGACTGAGATAAGATCATATTTGGTATATTGGAGGAACATAAAATAGATCTTTATAGCTGGAGGGAAGTGAAGGACAAGAAAGTAGAAGAGAAAGAGGTAAGGGAAGTGTTCTGTATTTTAAAAGCAGTTCTTAGCTTGCTTATAGGCTATAGTAGAGACTGAACACTTAATCATGCCGCAGTGACTATAAAATATGAGAAGCTTTTCAAGTACCAGGTATAATATGATCCTCTAAACCATAAGGTTAGGCATAAGCATTAGCAATCTATCATCAAATGGAAACGGTTTATGTTTGGAAAACAACATCCATTTCTTATCCCAGGAGTAGAAGTCCAAATACTTCGGTCCATTGCATCTTGGTAGACAAGGAAAGCACAAAAGAGTCAAGCACTGGATGGAACAACACTTTACTCACATAGAGAATAGACAGAATAAAATCAACTTCAGTGGTAGGCATAGGTCTCCCATAGCCAGTGGGTCTCTCCTGGCAACTGACACAGGGCAATTGACCTACACATACTCCTTTTGTGCTGCAGGATGAAGGATCCCTTCCCCTCCCCACACAGCACAGATATAGCAGTGGGGTTGGTCAGGTGCCATATGATACACACTGAGATAGAACAAAGGAGTACCCTTGAGTCTGAAACAGGCAAAGACATTCCCACATGAGGCGATAAGCCTGCAGGAAGCAGACTGCTACTGTTTTACCTCCTCACTAAGTGGTATCTTTTAAGTAATCTGTCTTTTAAGGGTTACTATTGGAATATTTTTAAATGTAATATTAATATCAAACTGGCCCCTTCTTTTCCACCGTTCACTAACTCTGATTTTTTTCCTGATCTCTTTTCCTCTTTTCACTCTTAGGCATTGCCAGCTACACATAGGGACTTGTCATCTTGGAATCCACGTGGCACCAGGTCAATAAGTCATTCTCTAAAATATTATGATTGACAATCATGACTGATACCTATGTAAAATCTATAATTAGTCTCATTCTTGCAAGATGACTCTCCACCATATATTTAGAATTATTGGAATATTAGTGTATTGGTAGGTATTTTATAAACTTTATATTTTGCATCCTTTTGTCAGTACCTGAGTAAGCAGGTTTAGATTTACTTCTCTGGCATGATTATGTTTGATTCATTATATTCAAAATGTGATTACTGAATGCATATTGTGCTAGATACTTTGGATACAAAGGTAAATTTTTTAAAACTGTAAAAAAATATAAAATTTAAAAATTTGTAATAAGTTAATTAAAATGCAAAGATGAATTAAATATTCTCTTGCCCATGAGATATTCTAATAATGGTTTTTAAAACTTTAAAAAATTCTATCCATATTATTAAGCCCACAGAGTTCTTGTCTGAAGAAAATCATTAATTCATTCACTAATTCTTTCAAGCACCCTACATCTTTAGTGATATTCCATAATACATAAATATACCCAAAATAAGAACATGTTATTCTAGCTCTTAAATACCTATTTTTAAATTTATAATTTTTGCTTACCTCATTTTATCCTTTTCAGGTAATTCTCATTATGGTGCTAACATTATAATTGAAATGAAACTTGACATGAATGACAAACAAAAAATGTTACCTCATATCTACAAACACTTAAGTTATTGCCATAACACTTCAAAGCATAAATGAGTGTTTTTATTGAATAGACAATACTGATTTCAAGTACGTACATTTACAGTGATTTCTCTGGGTCACCTAGGAAATAAATGACAGGTTTCTAAATCACACAAGCCGTCAAAGAAATCTGCACATTCCCCAACAGTTTGGTTGCTTCACATGTATCAACATATGCTTATAACTTATGGCACATTTTTTTAAATTTTGTGAATAAATTTACTATTTTAACTCTTTTAGAAAACCAATGCTTGTAAAACTTTGGTAAGTAATATAAGCGCTGGCATCCTAGGCATTTTGGACATAATAAAATTTTTGGTCAAGGATTTAATTAGTGGGATGTGAATCAAATTTACTTTTGTAGAAGTAAGATTATCAGCTCTATGGTGTACACATTTCAACACTCATAGGAGTTGGCAAATTTCTCTGCAAAATGTTGCCAGTCATATTACCAGAAATATATTTTTCCTTTTCTTGTATCTATACTAAAAATCTTATTGAATATTAGTGTTTTTCCAATTGTGGAATATGGAATTACATAATGTTGCTTTAATTTTCAGTAGTTTTTACTAGTGAGGTTGGACAACTTTCCCTATGTTTATTCAGAATACTGATATCTTCCCCTTGAATTGTCTTTAAAAATACTGTAAAACATTTTCCCCTGGATTTGCTTTCCTGTTAGTATTTTTTTCTTTTCATTATCAATTTACAGGAGTTTTGTATATATTCTCTCCACTAATTCCTTATTTGTTATATGGGTTGCAAATATCTTTTCCTAGATTGTGGATTGCATATTTTCTTTATATATTCTGTATTTAAGTGGAATTTTTACTGAGATAATTGCAGCTTTACATGCACTTTTAAGAAATACCTAGAAGTTTAGTGTACACATTACTCAGTTTGTAATAATGGTAATATTTTGAAAAACTATAGTATAATATCACAACCAAATACTGACATTGATACAATTCACAACTCTTACTCAATATTCTCCAGTTTTACTTGCTTATACACATGTGTGTGTCTTTTAGTTTTACACAATTTTTCCATACATGCTTGTTCTTTTATGCACAACCACCATCAAAATACTGAAAAGTGCCATCACAACAATAATCATTCCTGCTGCCTTTCTATAACTATATCCATCTCCCTCCTGCCATTCTTCCCCCACCTCACCCCCTCCAATCTGCTTTGAACCCTAACACGTGGCAAGCACTAATCTCTTCTCTGTTTCTAAAATTTTGTCATTTCCAAATGTTTAAATGGAATCCTACAACTGGTCATCTTTTAGATGTGGCTTTTTCATATAGCATAATTTCTTGAAGATTCATCCAAATCATTTTATGTACAGACAGTTTGCTCCCTTTTATTCTATTATTCCATTATACGTATGTATCACAGTTTGTTTAACCGTACATCTGTTGGATGCTTTGAAAGTGTATTATCAAACCTGCGACTGAATGAATTTTGTACAGGAGAAAAACGTACCACCGAAGATTCATTCTTTATCCAAAACTGCACAAAACAAGAATAAAATTTCCACCATGAATTATGTTCAAAAGCACAAAGAAGAGAATTAGAATTCCCAAGACTGATAAAAGAACCATAATTAAGACTACAGAAAATATTTTATAAATAAACAAAGTTGTAAAATAACAAATCAAAGCTAACAATTTTTAAGTATTATAAGGAAATTTTAAAAGGCATATTAATAATAATTTACAGATAAAGCTACAGTTTAGCACAGCATGAAAAGATAATTAGTGAACTAAACAGTTATGAAAAAGCATAGAGGGATAAAAAATGAAAAACCAAAATGAGTGGTTAAAATGCATGGAAACTAGAATGAGAAGGCCTGACAAAATAGGAATTAGAAAAAATGGGGCAAGGTAATTTTAATGCAGGTAACAACTGTGGATATGCCAGAATTGATAAAATTCTTGCCAAGTTAAGAAACACAACAGGTCCTGAGTAGAATATATCTACAGCTAGACACATGATAGGAAAAGGCAAAATTCAAACAAATAAAAAGTCTTAAAGCTTCTGAAGAGAAAAAAAATGCTATATCCAAAAGAGCAGAACATATTGGATTTTCAGAAATCATATTAAATGCTAGAACAAAAATTCAAACTAGATGAAATAATTATCTTAAGGAGCTGAATAAAGCTAAGACCCATTCTAGAATTTAAAACCTAAGTTATCATTGAAGACAATGAGAAAAATATGACTAAAAGAAAATATTAGTAAAACACAGATCTGATAAAGGACCTGAATCTGTAATATATAATGAGCTCTTGCAATACAATAATGATAACATCAATCCAAACAACACTCTTAAAAATGAACAAAATATTTGAACAGACACCACACCAAAATAATTATATGAATGGCAAATAAACATATTAATAAATGCTCACTGAGAAAATGCAAATTAACACCACACTTGGATCCAACTACACACCCACTAGAAAAGCTGAAACTAAAAAATCTGAAAACAGTGTTGGCAAGAATGTGTTGGAACTGGAAAGTCACACACTGCAGGTGCGAATGCAAAATGATACGACTTTGGAAAACAGCAAACTAAGATTTACATGGTTATTATCTATCTTTTTCTAAACAGATGAGGAAATACATATGTATTTCAGACTTACTACAAGTCATCCAGGTAGAAGAGATACACAAAAGACCTCAAATATTTATTAACTCAAGGTATCAATAATATGTATTATTACCAACAGCAACTCCCATTTAAAGGAGAAAATTAAAAATTACAGCTAAAATAACTCCCAAGTCCTTACGTCAAGTAAGTGGTACAGACATGATATGACCTTTCATTTTTTTTTTTTTTACCTGTGACTTGGTATACCATTCTATGTTTAACCAAATTTTCAACAGTTGTAAAACTTTTTCAGCTTTCAAAGAACCCAAATACGTAAAATTCACTATAGTACAAATTATACATAATTTATTCTTTCTCTATAAATTTATAACACTAAAATTTCTTAAATTGTCCAAAATACTAGTTTCTTAGGCTGTCAATAGGTAGTGTATGAAAAAAGTGTACTGTGCTCAAATATATTTAGGAAAAGCCAAGGTAAACAGCATAAAAGATATTTCTTTATTGTAAGATTTCCAAAATTTTCCTCATGCCAATTAATGCACAATATTAAAACAACATATAGTAAGCATCAAATCCTATTTGTATTTTACTACAAAGAATACATTTTTTTTTTTTTTGGAGAACCACCTTACAAGGACTAACTTAGAGCTAATTTATAATATTTTCATAGAACATTAAATAGAGCTCCACCATGTTTGGTTCAATGAATAAAAATATGGAAAGTATCCAATGGTGGAGTATCCTCAATTACACTAGAGCTCTATAGGAGATTAGAAACAAGAAGCAAATCTCAGTCCATATGGGAAGTCTTTAAGCCATGTATCCTCTTTGGTAAATCTTAAATGAAGTTAAATATAAACAAATAAGGCATTCAAGAAAAATATAATTAACTTAGTCATTAAAAATGAGTAAATATGCAATACATGAAAAGAAATTTTAAATGGTTGGAAAAATCCCAACAGAATATCAGCCCTCAAAGAGTTTGGACTTTGTTCTTCTACAGTGATGTAGCTTCAGCCAGTATAAAAGTGCCTGACCAGGCACTTTGTAAATGTATACGGGCTGCGCTGATGAATGAATAAGGAATGGGTGAATCACTGAGGATGAAATAAACTATCACTTTTAAATGCAGTAGGGAAGATTTTATTATAGGTTCAGGCTATCTTCCTGTTTACACTAGTTGCAATGTGAGTGAGTGTTTAGAGTCACTGGGCATTTAGCCTAGTGGCTAATTTAGCCCTTAGTGCCTAATAAATATTTGAGGCGAGTTAAAAAGAAGCATTGAAAAAAAGTTTTAAATTGCTGGCTTTGATTTTAAAATATAATGAAGAAGGCAACTGATACATTCTTGTCATTATATCATTTACTCATTTCTCACTCATTTCAGCTGTCATGTATAAACATAAAGAGCAAAATGGAATATATTATACATAGATAAGAGAGGCAAATAGAATTACATGCTAGTGAGGAAATCCTCATTATTTTTGATAATGTGTGTGGAGAAAAGCAATCAGGAAAATGAAAATGGCTTTGAAATCTACAAACCTGATTGAATTATCTACATATTATTTTTCGCCATGGGACCGCTGGCTCAGTCAATGCTATTTTTAAGGCTCAGAAAATTTTAGTGATTATGCTCAAGGTCCTAGGAAGATAAGACATTTGTGGTAGGATCAAATTAAGCTGCAAAGAGAGGGCAAGGTGTTAGCCTGGATATTTGGTGCTACAGGAAAAGACAGACCTCTGCCTAGGTATTAATTATATAGTGCTGCTAACAGAATTAGCTGCAAGATACATAAAGCTCCAGATGATCAAAATCTCCCTCCACTGTTCTCACACCTTGTCTGTTCCCTCCTACTCACACTGCCTGAGGCTCTTCTTATAGTAGACATAAAAATATATTTGTTGAATAAGTATTTATTAAAATAATGTGTGGAGTAGTTTGTGTATAAACTCACATTTTGCCAAGCAGACAGAGCTTGTACTTCCTGGAATTTCCCATACATATTCCTTGAGAATGATACTGAACACTGTGGTATTTTCTCCTCTATAAAGCCTTTCTCATATGGGCTCATTTAAAGTTTCTTAAATTAAAGAGCACTACAATTTGATATAAGTGACTTTATAGGAAAAAGAAACTTTAATTACAGTTTATGAATTATTTTAGGAGATAAAGAAAAAAAGGAAATTTTTGAAAAAGAGCTGAATAGATCAAGCATTGAACAGGAATATAAACTGATACAACTTTGGGGGAAATAGTGATTTGAAAACACGTATTCCCTGTGTTCACAATTGTAATTCTAAGTATCCTCAGAAAAACATTTCTGGAAACTAAGACATGTCAAAATTTTAAAAGGAACTTTAGTAAAACATTGTTTATAATATTGAAAAACAGGACACACCCTAAATGTGCATAAATAGAGCAAGGAATAATAAATAATGGAACATCTATTGACTGAAATACTCTATAGAAATTAAAGGAACTAAATCTATGTGTAATAATTTAGAAGACTCTCTGGGAAAATACTAAATGGAAAACAAAGACATATAATATAGTTCATGTCTCATAATATTATTTAAGTAAAGCTAAAAAAATTAAAACACACAAAGTAATACCAAACAAGATCTACTGTCACTCCTATATGAATATGAATGTTTAAAAATGGAGTAGAAGTCTACACCTCAAACCTATAAAAGTCATTATATCTGCAAATGGGGGAGAGAATCTGACTTCTTTTTGCACATGGGCTAATTAAGCTTCTTAATATTGTACCTTTTAAAGGGAAATACACTCATATTCCACTGATACAATATAAATGTATACGAAGGAAAAAGACAGGAAATAAATGTCAAAATATTAACCGTGGATAAATCTGGGAAATTGGAATATGAGTACTTGTTTTTATTTTTACTATTTTTGTATTTTTCAAAATCTGCAAAAGTAAAAGAGAAAAAAGGGATAGTTACTAATTACTTATAACCTCCCTCATTGCCATTCAAGGATTCAATGAGGATTTAACTTGTGAAAGACTGACTTCCATCTTAAGTTAAATAAAGGGGATTTCAAAAAGGAAGAATGGGAAGTTAGAGAAGAAAAAGGCAGCAGAAAGAAAAGTAGACACCCTTAGAATCTATAAGAATGGGCGACCCTTTTGAGCAAATTAGTATGAATTAGAATGCTCTTGATAATATTAAACTAATATTATGCCAAATGTTCTTCGTACTGCAGATGCCCAGTGGGAAGGTAGAGTAAAATAAGTCAACAAGTTACACTTAAAATGAAAAAGATTACTATTATAGAAGATGGGGGCCCCTGACATTTGCTGCACATGGAGGAATTCCCTAACTCAGTCTTACATATGGAGCAAGGCAGGAACATCAAGAAACACTTTAAACCAAAAGTGGTGCTGGAGCTGAGACTAGAAGAGAGTTAGAAATTACCCAGGTCATCCTGAGGTGCAGCAGAAGATACAAAGGGACTCGAGAAAAAAAGAACATTTTTAGACTGAGTTTCTTAAGAAAAGAAAATGAGTCTTGTCAATTTCTCATGCCACAGTTCCAAATCTAGCAGAACAGGAAAAAAGTTTTTGTTTTTATTAATGAATCAAAGAACTAGATGACCATCTATTATATATTGTTTTCAATTTGTAAATTGAGGATAGTACTGTTTGTGTGAAACAAATAAAAAGCTTCTAAGTATCACAAAATTAGATATTTCTTAGTGTACAAGGAATATCTTATTTAAAATTTAACTTACTGTATATAAAGTTTTAACAATGTATCTCAACTCACAGAAATGTCAACACTCTGAACACAGCCACATTTCAAATTTATATTTGCCTTAAATGCTCTTTGATAAAAAAATCGACCTAAGTTGCTTCGTAACATTTACCACGAAGTGAATTTCAAAGCATTTTAATATTAGTTATTTTAACACTAATGAGATAATTTTTAAAATGCTAGTAAATTACAATATACTATGATATATTAGCTACTAATCTATTAATGATACACTCATTTGCATGAAGTTTCACAACTGCAAAATGATCTGTAAGATTATAAAATAGACATGATATTCTTATTTATGAATACATGAAAATCAAATTACTTACAATAAAAAATTGGAATTTGAGGTTTTAATTCTTTAAATATTGAGTACTTTAGATCATTTTGGCAAGATTAATTCCTATTCTGGTAGTGTTGGTAATAAAATTCTATTTTTATAGACTCATGATCATAATTATTTTTCATATATAGATTATTAACAGATATTAATTAAAATCCTAAAATAAAGTTTTTCTACAATAATCAGCAAAGATTTTAAAATTCTTTCAAGTTCTGTTTTTAGTTACTAGAATGGATGTTAGATAATATGTGTCTTCTTAAAGGATCCATTATTCTTATACATTTTAAGTAACTGTTTCATATTTGCAAAATGACTAAAACCTGAACAATGTAAGTACAACAAAAGAAAAATTTAAAAAATTCAGAAACTACACCACACAGAGGAGCTACACTCTATTATTCCATTTCACATAAAAGGCAGCTCACATTCATTCTGTGATCTTTTTCCTCCAACTAAAAGCAAAATTATTGCTTTTCAATTAATATAGGCTTATAGTATTACATTCAATGACTAAATATTATTTGAGCTATGTTAAGTATGTAATTTACTTAACTTCCATTATGCTAATGAACATTTAGGTTGATTCCAAAGTTTTTATTAATATAGCAAGGAAGCTACTTGGACATAAATCTTTCCATATTTCTGTGATATCTCCTTAGGATAAAATCTTAGAAGTGGAGTTGCTATTTCAAAGGAAGCTGGCCTAAGCTCAGCCATCATTTACAAAAGAAGGGTTCCCCTAATTCACCTTCTCCCAGGCTGAGTTATTTGTCCCTACTATGTGTTCCGATTGTGCCTATGCTAATTTATATTTCTGCACTACTATCTAGTATATTATGTGTCACTCTTCATAGGCTTCCAGAAGTGTAAGGACTATACACTGTTTTGTATTCTTCTTACTTAGTCTTTAATAAATATTTGTTGATTTGCATGATTGTTGCTGACAGAATATAAAGACATAACACAGATCCATAAGTATCAGAATCATTACAAATACACTTGGGCTATAGAATGGTTGTGGGATACCGTAGGGCTCTAAAGATTTTCCAGGCTATACTTGATACGAAGCTACCCCATACTGGGAAGATTTTTAACTCCTTTATCAAATAGACATGAAGAAACAAATAAATAAATCATATAAGTAATAAGTAGTATGAACAATATAAATATTCATGGATCACTATAGTCAGAATTTCTCTCTATATAATTTCTAGTATAGAATTCTACCCTACTTATAGAAACATAGATACAACCGAATCTCTTGTAATATATTTTCATAAAAGCTTTTGATCCTTTGATTGCCTTTCTTAAAACTTCTGTGTCTGGGTGGGCCAAATCTAGGTGCTATGTACTGAACTGTGTCTTGGCAGAATTCATATGTTGAAGCCCTAACCCCACAATGTGATGGCAGTTGCAAATGGAGATTGGGAGGTAATTAGGTTTAGGTGAGGCCGTAGGGGTGGGATCTTCATCATGGGATTAGTTCCTTTATAAGAAGAGACACCAGAGAAGAGCCAGCCCCCTCCACCTTGCGCCTCCATTCTTTCTCTTCCTCTGCCATATGAGGACACAGTGAGAAGGACACCATCTGCAAGTCAGGTAGAAAGTTCTCACCAGACCCCCAAACCATACTGGCATCCTGATTTTGGGCTTTCAGGCTTCAGAATTGAGAGAAGTAAATTTCTGTTGTTTAAGCCACCTAGTTTATTGTATTTTCTTATGGCAGCCCAAGCTGACTAAGACACTAACGAAAAAAGATTATTGACATAAGCATTGTCACTGATTCTGGTACCTAAGCAGATGCAACGTATGTATTTGGATATCTATTACAAATAAGAGTAGGTACCCAGGGTTCCCTTTTCTCTACATCTTTGCCAACATTTTTTATCTCTTGTCTTTTTAATGACAGACATTCTAACAAGTGTGAGGATATATCTTATTGTGATTTTGATTTGCATTTCCCTGATGATTAGTGATGTTGAGCATCTTTTCAAGTGCCTGTTGGCCATTTGTATGTCTTCTTTGGAAAAATGTCTGTTTGGTTTCTCTGTCCGTTTTTAAACTGGATTGAAAGGGAACCCTGGTGCACTGTTGGTGGAAATGTAAATAGTTCAGTCATTATGAGAAATACTATGGAGGTTCCTTTAAAAATTAAAAATAGACCTTACCATATGATCCAGCAATCTCACTTCTGGGTATATCCACAGAAAATGAAAATAGGATATCAAAAAGATATCTGCACTCCACGTTTATTGAAGCATTATTCACAAGCCAAGATATGGAAATAGCCTAAGCAATGATCAACAGATGAATGGAGAAAGAAGAGGTGAGGTATATACATATTAGATCCCCAGAATTTATTCACCTTCAACTATAAGTTTGTACCCTTTGACAAGCTTCTCCCCAATTCCCTCTGGTAACCATGATTCTACTCTCTATTTCTGTGAACTCAACTTTTTAAGATTTCACACATAAGTGATATCATGCAGTATTTGTCTTTCTCTGACTTTTCTTGCTTAGCATAATGCCCTTAAGGTACATCCATGTTGTCACAAATGTCAATATTTTCTTCTTTCTCATGGCTGAATAATATTCCATTATGTGTGTGCGTGTGTGTGTGTGTGTACACACATATCTAAGGATGTTGAGTTTATATATTTCAATAAAATGGAATGTAATTGTGGTAAGATGGATGGAAGAATATCTAAAAGAATGAATCTGCATAGACAAAACACCTTAATTGGAAAAAAAGTGGGATGAATTTAAAAGACAACATGCAGTTGATATGTCATTTATGTAGAAGAATAATGGAATCTTGGACAGGTTTAGAGCAGACTGTTAAAAACATCATGATACAGCTTTTGTAATGCACCTTAAAAGAAGATCACTCAAAATAAATGAATAAAATAAGCAACACTGGCACCAGAGGAAAAGAATATAATTTTGTGACAGAGAAGAATCTAACATGGCTTATTGAAGAGGTATCATTGACTTGCACGTTGAAAGATCTTTGCAGAAATGTGATTTTTAAAAAATTTGACATTCTAGGTATATCCAGTAGTGTGAGCAAAAAGGTAAAAGTTGAAAAGGGCAGGCTATGTTTAAATCAGTAATTCTGATTATACAGAGAGATATACAGATATATATCAAACTGGTTAAGAGTCACAGTTCTAAATTAAATCACTCTCCATCACTTATAAGCAGTACTTAATTTCTCTTTCCCCAATTCCTTCATCTGTAAAATAAACATAATTATACTATTTAACCAACAGGTGTGTTTTAAAATTGAATAAATACCTTTAACATTCTTAGAAGAGTACCTATTAAATAAATTGTTAATTATTTATTATGTCAGGAAAATATTCTATTTTAATCAACAAAAAACATAAAGAAAAAGTCCGGTAATATTTCTTAATCCCAACACATGTATAATATATCTATAAATGTCAGATATTGTTCTAGATGTGAACATTAAACAGTAACAAGAAGAAAAAAAATTACTGTTCTCATGGAACTTATACTGGAGTAAGGGAGAAAGTAAAAAATATAAAAACAAGCATTTTAGACTTATAGTCCAAGATGGAAGACCTTGAACTCACCTCCTCTATGGACACACAGAATCTATACCTACATATAGACCAATTCCTCCTGAAGAAGAACTGAGATCTGACTGAACAGCTTTTGTACAACAAACAATGGAAGGACCACATAAAAATGCGTAGGAGAGATGAAGCCGTGATATCAACAGAGACCCCACTCCTGACATGGAGACCTGCAGTGGGGAGACATATTACTGAGGGGGCCTGTGTGCAAACTCACCCACCCTGGGGCACAACAGAAAAGCAGTGGTTTAAAGGGCACCTAAACAATATGTGAAGGAAATCCGTGTGCTAACCCTAAAGCATCTGCCAAACAAGTGGGGAAGTGGTGGAGCTCTCTCCACTGTTTTGTGTGTAGGCCATTTTGTATGTTCCCCCTCTACCTTGATGGCACAGGTAAGAAATATGGCCCAAATACTCTAGCTGGCCTGCCAGAGACCCTTGAAGACCCTGGCCTACACCAGCTGTAGTCACTCCCCAGAAGGAGGCCCTGGCACAGCACACCCTGAAATCACCTCAGGCCATGCCCGCTCCAGCACTAGCCATCCCACAAATGCAGCCCTGACTCCGTGTGCCCCAGGATACTCCCTGACTTGCACCCACTCCAGTTCTCGTCTTTCTGCCAAAGTTGTCCAGCACACATAGTGTACACAGAGGATGCTTTTACACAAGAGAGTCAATATTTGTATAAGTGGATCCCCATTGAAAAAAATAGAAATAATGGAATAAAGCTAATATATAATGCAAAAGAGGGCTTGAAACTACATATTTGAAAGAGGGTATCATATCCCACGGAAAAAAAAATCATCCCTAATTGTCAACACTGAAGCGTACCCTAGTAAAATTACTTGACATCAAACATAAAAATGCCATAAAAAAGGTGCTATAGGCAGTCAGGCAAAAAAAAAAAATCTCCTTTAAATTGAGATTAAGCCAAAAAAATGGCTAATCTCGGAATTGTTTTGAAGAGTCTTCATTGTGAGAATAAAACGTAAAAATAAAAATAAGGAACGAAACTATGAATCAGAGTTTATTTGAGTCAAATAATCTTTCAAGAACAAAAGCAACAAAATATTTTTCTATGAACTATTTCTGATATAGGTACTAATCAGCCAATCAAAAGACTATCAGAAAAACCCTAGGGAGTTAGCAACTGTGGAGGCATTTTACACATTTATCTATAGATGTAAGATTAAAACAAATGTGGGGTTTGGGGTGAAGAACAGAAGGTATGCTCAATGCAGAAATGATATAAACACCAAAGTTGGAGGAAAGAGAATAAAGAAAGCAGGAGTTATGCTCATTCTTCACCTTTCTGATAATAGCTTACATCCAAAAAAAAAACGGAACTCATAAACATTTCTCAAATTATTACATTTAAATTGGCTAAACTAAATTTTTAAAAGAGAAAGATTTTCACACTAGATTTCAAAAGTATCCTAACTCTCTGCTGTATATCAACGATAAACCTGAAGCTAAATGATTCATAAAGATTTTTTTAAATGTGCAGAGACATAGGCAATTCAAACATAAAGAAGCAGAGTCCACAATATCAGTAATAAACAAGGGTGAATTCAGGCCAAAAAGCATTAACAGCACAAATCAGGGGTCTTTATAACATTAAAGGGTACAAGTAACACTGTGGATAAAATAATTATGATCATCTACATATCAAACAAGCAGTTCAAAATGCATAAACAAATATATAGGGAATACAAGGAGAAGAAAATACATTAGAGAATATTTAATTTCAACTCTCTGAACCTTTAACATATCAAGGGGACAGAGAATACTTAAAGATATAAATTATATATAGTTTTAATAAATGGTGGAGCTGAGTCTCAAACACATCATCACTGGCTCCAGAGACTAAGCTGCTTACCAGCATCTTATATTGTGATACTAAAGTGTCTCTTGAAGAGGAGATGAAAAATCTCTCTTCTGATTGAAACAAGAAATGAGAAAATGAGGGTTGCTGGAGGTTTAAGAAAAAAACAAGTATTGAAATAATTTTCTGAGAGAACAATAGACTGCAGTAATGAGGAAGTTAGTATGATTGGCAAGAGTGCTAATAACCTACTTCAGGTCAATTGGAATGATACAGGGGTACTTGGTGGTTCCCAGAATCCAAGAGCAGAAAGTGAGTGCAACCAGGACACAGAAAAGCTATTCAGACTATCACTGTGTCTCCTACTGTGACTACTGGGTGTCTCATCCCCACTTCCCTATGCTTCATTCTCCCATATTGCTCCCTGCAAACTGCCTTGTTATTTCCCATTTGCACATAGCCAACAAATTGGCTGACAAATTCCTGCCGTACTTGACTACCCAGTTTAGACACCAAATTAAGATTGATTAGAGTTTGTATAACCCTACTCTAGATTCTAGCAAAAGAGAATTTAGTTGCTGTAATTTAGGTCATGAGGTCATAGTTATCCTCTACTAATCTGGTAGGATGCAGGGCAGGATCAGCTAAAAAAATGGCTGCAATTCAGGAACCCCAAAAGTCCACTGTAAGTATCTCCCATTTTGCACATGTGGTAATTTAAGATATTTACTCAAGGGCAAGTTAAAAAGTATACCCAAAGTTTTCTTGATAGATCCATGCCTTCAATAATGTCATCACAATCATTTTTGTTTAAATGATGCCTGCACAGTAAAACCTAACAGGCAATGTCTTTTTACCCAAAACAGTTCATTGCATTTTTCATCCACGGATACGTAGGGATCATAATGAAAAGAATTCCACAGAAATAGTGTTTTGTGGGTAGTGGGCATGTGTCAGAATGGGGTAGTTCCTGTGAGAGTTTGTGGGGCTCTCCTTAGGCTGATGCATTACAACATTTCTGGTTTGTTTCTGGAAATCAGCAACTGAGTTAAATTGAAACATAGTAGGAATGGGGAATGTCCTGCTAAATCTAAAGTAAAATGTTAACTTTGTAGTTCTATAATTTTATCCAATGTTTGTTTTTTCTAAAATATAAGGTACAATAAAATTACTATTTCAGTTCAAAAAGAAAAATTCCAAAGACAGGCAAAGAAACTCCTTAGTTATCTCTGTTACTAATCCTCTATATTTCTATGATAACTGAGAGAATATGGTACTTAATTTTTTTTAGAAAAGCAGTTCAAATTGTAATAGATGGCAAAATTGAATAACATAATTTATAGAATTAAAAATATTTCATGGTAATAAATTAAAAGATACAAGACATTTGTTTATTGGAAAACTGCTTTAGTATGAGAGCACATTCAATTGATAGTAAAGACTGGGCCATTTTAATAGCAGAAAGAGACTAAGCTGCATTTATAGCATCCATGAGAATAATGATGGAAAACAGAGATCCAAAATCTGTGTTTCTGGTGCAATCATGGACATGGTCCAAAACCTTATAAAACAGGAAAATTTGTATTCTCTTAAATAACATATGCACTATTTTTTCTTTATAATTTATTGAATAAATATTTTCCAGTGTTTTATGTAAACAGAAGTTTCTACTGGATATTCAACATTAAACTACCATGTCAGAATCAAAGGAAAGAAGCCATGACCAGAGTTCTAATAGACTTAGATGGAGTTGAAGGTATAGCAATGGATGCAACCACCCAGTCTGAGAAAATACAGAACAAAAATAGGAAGGGAACAATAAAATTTTATACTTAAAGGGTGAACAAAAGAAAAGTATCTTGGGAAAAGGTGCATTTCACACACTTAAACTAATAGAAATTGTTGCAGTAAACCATATGTTTGGTTTTCTGACTGTGAATAGCAGAAATAAAATCCATTTAAAGTCAAATAAATTTTGCTTCATATCCAAGTTACATATTTCAAAATAAAAGACATGAATAAAGACAGGGTTCCATGTCATTTAGTCACAAATAAATGAAGTAGAAAGATCACCATGAAGTATAAGCCTCCTAGAAAGGTTTGCAAGCTGCCTGGGACATTGGTAAATTTAGAGAATGACAGGAACCATAGAGATAATCAGGCTAACACACAGGTGGCCTCAGTCATCCATATGATTTAGAAATTGATACCTAACCTGTTTTCATTACGTTAGCAAACTCTGAATATCAAAACTTAAACAGCTGTCACATAATAATTCATGGTAGTTGTTAAGATTAAGCACTAAAAAACTCTAGAAATAGAAAAATATGCATTTTAAATGGAAAATCTGTTACCAACAAAAGGGTTCAATAAAGCTAATTATCTGTAGACTTTATATTTCTAAAATAGTTTATTCAGTCAGAAAACATCAAAACTTTTACAAGAACATTTATTTCTATCTTCAATAGGAATACAACAAGCAATATAATAAAAAAAATTAGTCTGTGTATTTGTCATTTATATTGCTGTTTTGAGATACATTTTATATAAAGCAAGTAAATAAGATTGTTTATATTTAAAACAAGTATCCTAAGCTTTTCAGGTGAGAATATATCATTATGCATTACTTTAATGTACTTCTATATACATACTTTTTTTTTTGAATTAGTTAGCTTTGCTTCATTCATAGTTTTTAGAAAAAGAGTCCTGTAAACTTCAACATAGTGTAAATTAATTTGAACGTTAGTTTCCAAGTACACATTCATGCTATGAATAGAGAATCTATAAAAATAAACACAGTCTTCACTCTTTGAGAGTGAACAACTCCAAAAAACAAACTCAGAAACAGTCCATAGGTACATTACTTGATTAATGGATAAACAAAATTTGGTATGTCCAGAGAGCAAGATATTATTTGGTAATGAAAAGGAGCTGCAACATGGATGAACCTCAAAAACAGTATGCTAAGTGAAAGAAGCCAGACACAGAAGACTACATATTGCCTGATTCCATTTATATGAAACGTCCAGAAAAAGCAAATATAGAGAGGCGGAAGTACATTAGAGGTTCCCTTCGGTTGAAGTAAGAAATGAAAGTGACTCTGTGTAGAAATAAGATGTCTCTTTATGGTGATGGAAATGTTCTAAAACTGGATTGTGGTGATAGTTGCACAAACGTAAATGTGCTAAAAGTAACTGAACTAGACACTTAAAACTGATGAATTTTACGGTATATAAATTTACCTCAATAAAGATGTTTAAAAGGAGAGTTTATCATATAACTATGTGTGCTTTTCAGAGATTAAAACAAAAAAGAAAATACCCCCTCCCCAAAAAGAGTAAACTCATAGGAAAATACAAATCTCAATTTTGTTTGTATTAATTTGTAAAAGTACCAGATGTGATGCACAATAGTAGTTTTAAAATAATATGAAAGATTGTTTAAAGTTTTGAGCTGGTTGATTATGCCCACCTACCACTAAAAATAAAGGATGGTTACAAGTACCAGCAAGATACTACATGCAAAGTACTTATCTAATGTTAATAATCTAAAAAGTACATTTAATTATATAGTCTATACATCCTTCCAAACCTCTAAAAGCAGCTCTTAAATAACTACTAGACTTTGCCATTCTTTAAACACATTCTTACAATTTTAAAAACATTTTGAGGAACTGAGTAACTATTTCAAATAAATCAGCAGTTAAATATAATGCAACAATCAAAACTTTCTACAAGACTTTAAAAGTTTGATATATGTCCATTCAAGCTGTTAACATTCCATTCAATCACAGAAGCATTATATTTTCCCCTTGCTTTTCTCAATTTATTGCTGCAAAAATTATCAAGTGCATTTATAACTTAGAAGTAATTTCAGTGACCCAAAGCAAAAGACTGAGGTTGCAATAATTTTTTTGACATTAATAATGTTTTCGTGGCACAAGTGTTTTGTTCTTTTGTTTGCTTGTTTTATAATTGTTGTCACTTCTCCTGAAGAAAGAAAACTCATCATTTTCTTGTCTGAATTCTGACTTGTCTGTTACATTACAAAGCTTGAAAAGAGCTTAAGGGAACATTTCAATAGCAACCTCACAATAACTTGACTATTTTTATTTGTTTCTCTTACCCAAAGACAGAAATACTAGATAAAGGGAATGACAAAGCATGTTGACATACTTATCTATGGTTCTTTATACTGCATCTGTGTAGTGGGAAAAAAATGCATAGATGAATATATTTTTTAAATGATCCTTTAATAAGCAATGAAAATGGCTTATTACTGAATTTTACCTCATGAATGCATAAGGTAACACTCTAGTGTATAGTGTATGTATACACACACATGTCGACGTTTATATCTATGCCTTTCAGTGGCCAGACCTACCTGTCCATGTTAGAGCATGGGTCTGAGTCTCAGACTCCTTGTCTGTTCAGTATCTCTGTGTCTGTATCTGCCTGTCTGTGCTTATCTTCCTGTCTATTCATCTATATCTCTCTGTAGTATATTTCTGGCTGGCTGTCAGTTTGCCTGTCCCTGTATATTGGTCTACCATCCCTGTCCCATTACCAGTTCCTATCTGTCAATCTTTCTCTACATGTCTTTGTCTGTCAGCCTGTTCCTGTTTGCATATCTGTTGGGCTGTATGAATTGGTCTGTAGGTATGTGTCTGTCTATCCATGACTCTATCTGTCTATGTGTACATATATGCAAATTAAGATTTTTCCTTTAGTGTAGATTTAGTCTACACTCTACCCTGTGGTCTACGTGGGTGTTTACCAAAGTTTCAGAGATAGCTATTAGGGGTCACAAAATGAAAACCAGACTTGAAGCTAATGACAAATACAACTATTCTCACTATCAAAGGAGAATACATAATAACTTAAACTCTTCAGAGAATTCTTGTTATGAGTATATCCCAGTTCCCAACATTATTCTCAAGATCTAGCCCACCCCTACCCCCACTGACAACCTAGAAATCATTATCTTCTTTTCAATGTTAATCTTCATTCCTTCATGTAAATTCCACCAATTCTGCTAAAGATTTTCCTTTCCCTAGAATATTCCCAATTTTGACTTCATAAGGATAATCCAAAGGAGAAAAAAACATCCCTGGTAGAATATTTTCTAACACATGAATTATTTTGTGAGGAATAACACTAAGTAAAAGTATGGTGGGAGAGAGTTGCAAGATAAACCAGGGTGGGGTTTAATGCTCTAATTTCTATATATTTCAGGGTCCATTTACTAGTGAGAAGATGCTTCTCAATAGTATTCTGCCTGTGAACTAAAGATCTGTGTTTCAAGTCTTCTGTGGGTAATTCTTGAAAAAAATCCACAAACACACATGACACTCATAGACATGCACACAAATACCTTCACACATACATTCACATGCCTACTCACATACTTCTTAAAGATAAATAAAACTATTTTTAGAGAGAATAAATCTAAATTCACATTAAAAAATAATTCCAAAACAATAGAATGCCCATATTATCCACCAGTCCCAATGAAAATATACAAAGAAATTTTACTTTGGTTTTGCTCTACAATGAACAGTAACCTACCAGAGCCTAAAATTACAGGGTCCATTATAATAAATTCCTAAACAATCATAGTGTTTTATTAAGGTTCTTCATATATACAAGCATATATTTTAATTACTAGAAATTATAATTAAAAGCTGGAACTACTAAGACTGGTTTTTTACATTGATTGACTTTGGCAGGTGATTGACAACCTTCCACTTTATGATGATTATATTTCTTTATTAGAAATATAAACAACTGACAACATCACAAGGATTCAGTTGTGCAAATGAGGTGACAGAAGAATAATTTATAAAGTAGGTCAACTGTACTTATATCATATGGGAGTGCTGGCCTATTTTTCTTTTTAAAGATGTTCTACCAATGCAAATTTGGCTAGAAAATATGATTCAGTTCTACAAAAATACTGAAGGCATATCAGATGTATTGATGAAATTAAAAAGGACAACCTAGATATTCACACAGTACACAACATATGTTTCTTAGAATTAAAGCAGAATTGCCACCTGGCAAAGTTTTCACTCAAACAGGTCCTTGTACAAACACATTCAAATCTACTACCTGTTGATACTATTAAAATGACTAGGAATAATGGAGTATTTATACCCAGTTGTCAGTTTGGTTTTTCATGGATTTCTCCATCTAATAGGAATTATTAAATTAAGTATTAACATGCTTACATGTGAAATTAAATGAGAAATTCCTGTGAGTTTCAAAATTATACCATTTTGTTCCTTCGGTTTTCTATGATAAAACTACCTTCTTTATCCATACTCTCTCACTGTATGATATTTTAAGGAGAAAAAAGTTCTAAATTATATTCTATATAAGAAAAGACAAACAGAAATTACAAAATTAACTAGAGAACTATCATACCTACTTCATTCACATAATATGTAGGATTAAAATAAGCACTATATCATTTCTCCTCTCTTTCACCTGAATTGCTACTTGATACGTACTTTCCAACATTTTCATACCTGTTTCTACAGTAAACATGAAACTCTACCATGATCTGAGAGTCATTATGGTAGACTGATTACATGCCAGACTCTGGGCCAAAGATCCTGTATCCAAACTTTTACAAGTCACCTAAGTTACTTATGGTAAATAACCATGGGCAGTTGTTTCATCTCTCTATTCTCCAATTTCCTTATCAGTAAAATGATTATAACAGCAGATACTTTGCAAGGTAGTTGGTAGGTAACATGAAAAAGTGTATGTTAAGTTTTCAGAATATCTTTAGCCCACAGAATGTACTCAACAAGTGTAAACTGCTATTATTATTATATATTTTTTCATATTTTGTTCTAACGTTAGGACTTGAAAGCGTCCTTTCAGAGTGAACGTAAAATACTCTAATCAAAATACTCTACATTAAATTGAGGTATTTGGAAGAATTTTAGCAGGAAAAAAAGGGCCAAGTTATATTTTTAGGCTAAAAATCAGTGGTGCCATTTGTAAAGTAGACTATCTCATGTAAGAATGTGGAAGTTTAGGACTATCTTTTGGCCAAACTTTGGAAGGATTTGAAAGACCTTTCTAGAACAAGGGTTGGAAAACTATGCTTATGAACAAATATGGCCCCTAAGAATATTTGTTTTATTTGTTTTTTGTTGTTGTTTTGTTTTACATTTTTAAAGGGTGAATAAGGAGAAGGAGGGAAGGAGGAGGAGGAAGAATATGTGGCAGAAACCTCATTGGGTCCACAAAATCTAAAATGTTTAACTGTATTAATTTGCTAGGGCTGCCATAACAAAGTACCACAGATTGAGTGACTAAAGGAGCAGAATCTTTTTTCTCTCACAATTCTGGAGGTTAGAAGTTGAGATCAAGTGTCAGGGGGGTTGCTTTCTTCTGGGGCTTCTCTCCTTGGCTTATAGATGGCCGTCTTTTTCCAGTGTCTTCACATGGTTTTCCCTTTGCATGTATGTGTCCAAATTTCCTCTTCTTATAAGGACACCAGTCATATTGGATTAGGACTCACCCTAATGACCTCATTTTAACTTAATTACCTCTCTAAAAAATCTATCTCCATATACAGTCACATTCTGAGTTACTAGGAGTTAGGACTTCAGCATATGAATTTTAGGGAGAGACAATTCAGCTCATAACTCTTATTGGTAGGCCTTTCATAGAAGAAAGCCTCTGCTCTAGAAGGCTGAGGAGGTTATATCTGCCACAAGTTAACCAGTATTTTCTTTGTGTCTCCTTTCTTATTAGTTTGTCAATACACAATAGACATAAGGAGAGAATTACCAAGCTTAAAGATTCCCATTAAGAATTTGCTGAGAAAAAAAACACCTCAAGGGATGGTGGCTAAGCTGTTTAAGGTTAGGTCAAAGGGGCAGGGCTTAGTAAATAAGACTATTTACTTGGAGGAAACCATAGGTAGGAGAAATATGTAGGTGAGCACAAATCTGGGACCCCCCTCGAAAGGTGGTCTGAAGATCAAACTGAATAACAGGAAACCTAATATCAGAAGTGGGCATGGAGAAGGTGCTGTCATAAGAAAAACAATAATACTTATTAACATTTTTTAGCATAGTTGACCCTTGAATCACTTGGGGGTTAGGGACACCAACCCTCTAAGCAATCAAAAATCTGCATATAACATATAGTTAAGCCTTCCACATACATGGAGGAAGGTTCCTCCATATCCTCAGTTCCACTTCCTTGGATTCAACAAACCATGGATCATGTAGTACTGCAGTATTTACTATTGAAAAAATTCTGCATATAAATGGGCCTGTGCAGTTCAAACCCATGTTATTCAAGGATCAACTGTACTTATATGAACAAGCCCCTGTAATGCTATTTTGCAACATTATGTCATTTATTCCACACCACCATATGAATATTATTATCCCAGCACATACACACACACACACACACACACACACACACACACTTGTACAAATCAGAAAACTGAGTTGGAATTAGAATATAGATTTCAATCTTCTTAAGTACTGGGCCAAAATATCCAAAGTTGGGGATCAAAAAACAATAGAACAAGAACTTCAAGGATCAACTGTACTTATATGAACAAGCCCCTGTAATGCTATTTTGCAACATTATGTCATTTATTCCACACCACCATATGAATATTATTATCCCAGCACACACACACACACACACACACACACACACACACACACACTTGTACAAATCAGAAAACTGAGTTGGAATTAGAATATAGATTTCAATCTTCTTAAGTACTGGGCCAAAATATCCAAAGTTGGGGATCAAAAAACAATAGAACAAGAACTTCAAGGATCTTTTGGAAAATGAAGTCAGATATCCAAACCTTCACCTTCTCCTTATTGATGAGTAGGTAAATTCATAGATTTAAAACAGGATTGGCACTAACCAAAAAAAGAAGAGCTTTTCAGCAGGTGCTTGCTTTTGTGTCCACATTTTGATCTAGTTAGAATGTGCAAGATACTTTCCTGTCATGCCTTTCAAAATAATTACTTGGTGGTTCCCTTTTATAAAAAAGACTTTTGCACATCTATTTCCAAATTCCAATACAGATATATACAGATATATAAGACCGACTCGTATTATGCTTAATTTCCCTCCCCATATAACTCAGAATATTAAAGTAGGTTTTCTGTACATGCTTCACTCAATATGAAATGTATCTGAGAAATTCAGACAAAGTATTTTTCAGCAGTCTTGTCACCTAAAGAAAGCAGCTTCTAGCTTGGATTTGCATACTCTTTTTGTAAAGATTCAAACTCACAATTAAGGTCAACATCTGGTTGGATTTAACATTCGCATTTGACAGTTTCACTTTCATTAAAAAATGTTCAGCATTTTTCAAAGCAAAACCTGTCTTTTATTTTAATAAAAGTTTTCATATATTTGCTTTGTTCCTTGAGGGGTGGATTTGTATGCTTGAACAGCCCTGTGCACTTGGAATTTGAGGCCATCTCACTAGACAAGTTAATGTAGCAAAATAAAATGCAAATGAAAGGGGCAAAGGGCACATTATAATGAGCAAGAGGATTTACTGTTTTGTCTTCTATTTCCATATCCTTTGGGAGAAGGGAAAAGTGGAAAAATGAGATATAGTTCTATCTTCTTTCCCTGGTAAGTTATGGTTGATAATTTTGCTATTTGAAAGCCACAGGGAACATGCCAACTAATTTCTCAAACTAATCTTAAATTCTAATTTTATCTACGCATGGGTAATGCTTTAGTAATTCTACAGAGTACTTTAGTGCCTAGCAATAACTACATAATCAATACATTATTTTTATTACCAAAACTGTTAAACAAATATATCTGTGATGTTACACAGGTATACATACACATCATTGAAGAAAGAGTCAAGGTGATTTCAAATAGAACATACTGTATGTGAAACTATGATAAAATGCGTTCAAAAACAGATACTGCTTATTGAGCATATGTTGTGCACAAACTATGTGTTTGTTACTTAATGTGCATGATCTTTACCACCCACAAGAATTATCACAATTACACCACTGACAAGATAGAGGTATGGAGGAGATGATTGACGTACACAAACTTGATTAACAGATTTAAACCTAGTTTGTCTTACCCCCAATCCAGTGTTCTGTCTACAATGACACTTTGACATATAAAACAGTTAAGGGAGAATTTGAAAACATCTGGATGATTAGTCTGGGATCTTCAGTAAAGCTGAATGCAAATTATTGACTGAATATAGGACTGTTCATGCCTTAGATGCACATTAAGTAGCTACTAAAGAGTCAGACTTAATTGCCTTCCTCTGTGGGCACCAATTAGAAATCTTGAAATATTAATAAACTGGCTGATTTGGGGGAAATATCATTATGTATTTTCTTCCTACATATTGCTTTTAAGCACCAAACATATCATGGGAACTCAATAAATATTAAATATTTAACAGCAACTAATAAAATGAAATTATGGTAATATATTTTACAATGAACTCACCATAAGATGAAGTAAAACAAGTTTTAGCACTAGATCTGGAAGCTGAGCAGATTTAGATAGTGGCGTAAGTGAATAACCCTCTAGGAAGGTAAGAGACACTAACATGACTGTGGTAGAAAAAGTTAATAGGAGGTTAGAGCAATAAAAAATTTTATTGCAATCTGAAAATTGAAACTGCCCCTCCTGGTTTTCATATTTGTTCTGTCCATCTAACATCCAAAATGTAAATTAAAGGATATATTTCTAAGCTGCTGTCATTTCTTCCCCATGCCCAAACATTAAGTGAATATTATTTCCTTATCTACTGGTAGTATCTTACTCTGAAAGAACATAAAGTGTGTTCCCTGAAGTTATTCTTTTTTTCCTACTTGTGCCCTCTTTTACACATAGTCTGAGATTTTCAGAAGAGCTAATTGTGATAATAATTTAAAAAAGGATGTTAAATCACTTTATCCTTTGGCATTCATAACTCACTGAATTGTGAAACTGAGACTCTCAGGAGTGTATGCAGTTTCAGAAGCACACTTCTGTAGATTTAAATTAGAGCTACATGTCATTGGGAAGAAATAAGGCTGGGGACTAGCTCACTTTTTTCTTTAAGTGAGTGGAGGGAAAAATGTTCCATAAAAGAGAGAAAAAGCTTTTAAAATGGAAGAATCCATAGGGAAACCTTAACTTAAGCCCCTGTTCCTCAATTCTTGTAAGATTCATGAAAAAAGAAGCACTTAGAAGTACTCTTTAAGGACTCTGCTCTCCTCTTTTTCCATTTGTTGCTTTTTTACAACCCCTCTGAGGATAAGAGAGAATGCACTTAAAGTTACTATTTGGGTGACTCAGTCCTTCTCCTCTGCTTTATTCTTCTAATAGTCTCTCAAATGCTCCAAAGAAATTAGAGCACATTTAACAAGAGCTTTCGTGAAGCTCAGCCACCATTTCCTCTCCCAAGCCTGTGATTAACCCATTGATGGGTCCACAAAGTCTGTGTAACAATCCAAATACGGCAGCAGAGACACCATGCTCCAGGCCACATGCACCAGCTGTTCTACCTATCCTAGTAGTTATTTCTGACATGTAAAAATATTAATCCACAGTAGGTTTCACTGAGTGAATTCACACAATAATAAAATACTTAGAAGCATCAAAAGCCCTCATATCATATTTTAAAATAGTTCTTCAGTTTTCATAAACTCACTGTGACTACTATGTGCTTGCTTTCTGTCCTACACCCCTACTTACTCTGACAAAGAACAATGCCCTACAAACATATCTTTAACTTTTAAGAAACATGCACAGAAGTCACCCCTTCCTGTCTAATATATCACAGGTATAATAAGCTAAATTCCAGGTCAGGAAAAGGCTTTCTCTATTTGTATTGGTTCAGTTAATATTCAGAAGTTTGTCAGCTTTTAACATTTTAGTTTGCTAAATAGTTTTGTGTTTTCTATAGATGTAGAGGTTTTCGCTTCACAGAACAAAGTTGAATAATACATCTTTATAGTATGTGCCTTTAACTTAAACTATAGCAATTTATTTTAGTAAGATGCTTGCAAACTCAAAAATAAAGAGCTGCAAAGCCAACAAAGCACACTGATATAGTAGTCTCATGAAGACTCCTACTGGAGTTTCTTTAAGTACTTTTGTCCTTCATATATTCATATATCATAAGCATCAATGACCCCAAAATTAATAACAGCATTTGAGACAAAGTTTTGTATTTGGGAACATATGGAGAAAATATCATGATTATGTAAAAAGATTAAAACGTGTAAGGTTAAGTGAGTTTCTGAAGTCTGTATTTCCCTTCATTATATATTGCAGCTACAAAAGAATATCCTCAAGAGAATTAATATGAACTTATGATTATGCAGCCTGCAGCACGGTTCTGTATTTGCCTATTTTTGCTGATAATGCAATTCAAACTATACCCTACTAATCTTTAGTAAAGGAATTCGATTATCCACCTATAAACATGCAGCAATAAGGTGTCATTCTTTAGTCAATACCGACTACTTAACATCTCTCTTTTTTACAGGTTTGGATCCCCAGCTCATTAGATCATTACCTGATAAATAGGGAGAGGGTAATGAATTGAGAAAATAACTACGTACCTTCAGAGAAAACCTGCCCGATAACAACAATCCATTAGAAAACTGGCAATATCCTCTGATCTACTGCCCGCAAAGCTATGACTTGATGGAGAGTTTCATTCCCTGTGCTCAGTTCTCCAGAAGAAAATCAGCACAATTTAAATATTTCTTGGAATGTGACAGCTCTCTAGATCCCTGGTTGCATTCTGTTCCCCAGGGAAGGCAATCTGGTGTTCCTGTGTGCATAGAGCAGTGAAGATGAATTGAATATGCTTGAGATAAATTAGGAATGGCTAAGTTAAAATTGTCGCTGCTCCAGACTCTCTCATCTGCAGTCTGTAAGCCTGTTTTTCTGTGAAAAAGCTAGATGGCAGGCTGCCTCAGTAAGTTCTTCTTAAGAGACACAGAGCATTTTCAATGAAGAAAAATTCTCCCATTATCTAAGCTAATGTGACTGCTGCTAAATCTAGTTTTTAAAGTGTCTACTGGCATGAAATTCATTTTCACTGTTGCTTTCTTTCAAACTACAGTCCAGAATCCATACTATCATGCTATATACATTTCTATCTGAGAGAAACACTTGAAGTTTTCAGTTAACATATTAAATCGTATCCCTTTTTGCAGTTCTAAGGATCATTTATGTACAGGAAATTTCCTCTTTACATCCTAAAGTCATTTTATGAATTTTATAATATGTAGACAGTTTTGTTTTAAATCACAGTAACTGAACATAAATAATTGTATTTTTATTAACAATTACTTATTGTAATACAGATCCACTTAGAAGTGTATCATTTTTAAACATCAGCTAAAATGCAGAAGTTATATAAAAATAAACAAGGGGAATGCAGATTCCTAATATGTGACCACAGACATAAATATTGACTCCAAATATCCTGCTAAAGAAAATAAGATGTTCCAAATAAAACCGTCACATAAATTATTCCCTTCTATTACAAATAAAAACAAGTCGTTTCTGAATTCTGTTTCAGTTGAATATGTTGTGATATGACAATTTCCCCTAAATTAGAAAATTCTTTCAGAATTTTAATAATATTCTGGATTTGAGACAGAACACTTTATGTGGAATACTAGCAACACACAAAACACAGGAAGAAGGGTTATCAAAGTTTTCAGTTCCATTTCTTTATTTGGATCCTCTATATGAAACAGTGTTTACATTTTCAGAAAGAGCATTTAAAAAGCATCATAATCCATGAGTATATGTACGTTTTTAAAAATGCTGGCTAAAATACCCAATCTTATCTTTCTATACTTCTCTACGTGGCATTTTGTAATGCTCTATGTCTGATTATTTGATGATAAACAAATTGTTGCTTCCACAACAAAAATGGGATATATATATTGTGAGGGAGGCAATGATAATATAATCACCTGGGAACCAACAGAAGAAGTAAATGAATATTTTTATTTTTCCTCCATTCACCCTGTAGCTGTAGCTGATCACTTTACTCAGGAAGGTGGAGGGGAGAAGAAATAGGAGAAACAAAATAGAACACAGCACAGCAAATGCCTCCAGCCCTTCTCCCTCTACAGAAGTGGCAACTCTGTAGGTATTGTTGAGGGGAAAACATAGGGGAGTTGGAAAGAAGCAGCTTCAGCATACCAGTTGGGAACTATAGTTATCTAGCAGATTTTCAAAGACCATGAAAGAAAAACAAGGGAGAGAAGGAAGAGAGGAAGGGAGGGAGGAAGGGAAAAAGGCTATTTATGACTCTCAATTACCATTTTAAAAAAGACTAAGGTGTTTAGCGCTGAATATACATAAAGCAAATGAAAAAAAGATAAAAGTTAATATATCCAATAACTGACAGTTGATTCGAATATCCAACTACATTGCACATATGTGCATTGAGCATCCCAGATAATGTAATAGATAATTACAGTAGTAAACCAGGCGCACGCTTTAAGAATTTCAGATGTCTCTCTCCACTTAGAAACTGCCAATTTTACTAGCACTATATTGCAGTGATAAATTCAGGGCTATAGGCAATTATGTATGAGTGATACCTAAACTATTCTTTAAGTATTAGGAATCGTCTCTTGTAGGAAGTAACATTTAGAAAAGGCCAAGTAAGCCTTAGTTAAAAGGATAAGGGGACTTCCCTGGTGGCGCACTGCTTGAGAGTCTGCCTGCCGATGCAGGGGACACGGGTTCGAGCCCTGGTCTGGGAAGGTCCCACATGCCGCGGAGCAACTAGGCCCGTGAGCCACAAACTACTGAGCCTGCGCGTCTGGAGCCTGTGCTCCGCAACGAGAGGCCGCGATAGTGAGAGGCCCGCGCACCGCGATGAAGAGTGGTCCCTGCTCGCTGCAACTAGAGAAAAGCCCTCGCACAGAAACGAACACCCAACACAGCCAAAAATAAATAAATAAATAAATTAATTAATTTTTTTAAAAAAAGCATAAAAACAATTTTAAAATAAAAAGGATAAGAAATATTTCCAGGCACTGAGAACAAAGCCCCAAGGGAAATATGCATATCACATTTGGATAAATGAAATAGCTCAGTATGGCTGGAGTGTAGAGTGAGGTATGAAGGGCATGGAAGAGATGTGTCTGGAGAGATAATGAGTCCTTTATGCTATATAAAGGAGCTTGGACTTTATCTCTGAGGGTTCCTAAGTGGGAAAGATAAATAATCAGTGCATTACAGAAAGATTACTCTTCACGTCACGCTAGTCAGGTAGAAAATACTACTGCACACCTAGTTAGCCAAGCTAAACACTTAGTAGTCATACGATTCACCCCTTCTTCGTTTACTTCTAATATCCAGTTTATTATCCATTGATCCTACCTTCTTTAAATACCTTTTGCTATTTCTAGCTTTCATGGCATATTTCTAGCTTTCATCATCTCTTACCTACATAATGGGAAGAATCTTTTATTTGAGCTCTCTGTTTCAAGTAATTGTCTCCATCAATACCTCTTACACAGCTGCCAGTTCATGGAGAATAATGCTCCAAATTCTTAAAATGATCGGGAAGTGTTGGCTCACAAACTTGGGAGCTTCCCAGGTGAAATCTGAAACTGACCCACACACAGAGAGGGCAAGGAGAGATGGGAGAAAGAGGCAGACCAGTCCAGATTGGTAGGGGGCAGGTTTAACAAGCAAGGGAACTTACATACGAGACTTGTCTTGGGTGGCCGCAAGACAAGTAGATCTCTATAACCACCCGAAGTTTAAAAGTCTGTACAGAAGCCTTACTCTGTTCAGTCAGGTATACTGTCCAGATGGTCTCACCAGCACATTGCTCTCTCAAGGCTGCATCCTTGAAAACAGCTCCCACTGTGGGAACAGTGGGCAGAAGGTATATTTCAAGGACGGGGAGATGTGAGGAGCCTCTGATTGCCTGGGTCCAGTTCATAGGTCAATCAAGTGGTCACATCCTCTAGATGACCTTTTCGAATAGCAAGATCTGACTACATGGCTTTCTCAATGGACAGTTACCCTGACCAGATTGCAAACTAAAGAAAACAAGACTAATAAACCACATTATTTGATTTTACCTCTAAAGCCTCTGTATATGCTGCCCCTTCTACCTAGAATTTTTCATCAGAACTATGTGGCTAGAGAACTCTCTTATATCGTGGAATATTTTTGTTAAATATTTTCTCTTTGAAACCATCCTGATTCCCTCATAGTCAATCAATTTTGTCCTCTGAGCTAATGCTTGTCTCTTATATGATGGTTTGGTAACCATCTCAATGAAGTCAATTCTCAGGTAAAAGGCATATTCCCTTTTGGAATCCTTTCTTCCCTCCCTTCCCCTTCCCTCCCTTCTTCTCTCTCCCTTCCTTAATGATTTACTCCTGCTTTTAGCTTTCCATGTTTGTGTATATCTATGTCTTTCGAGTTGGTTGTAGATATTATATTCTCAGTTTTTCTCCTGTCATCTATTTTTTTTCCTGATACTTTCATTTATACCCTTCTACTTCTCACTTTTACTGTTTCTCTATTTTTTCTTCCCCTTCCAATTTATTCTTATATATTTTTCTATTTCTTTTTCTATTTTTATTCTCTTGTTTCTTTCTGTTCGCTGGTCTTGCTCCATTTCTCCTCTATCCTGCTGTCTTAAAAAAAAAAAAAAAAGACCTTGAAACTATCTTACTAACTTTTTAGAAATATTCTAAAATTGTCTCCTACTGATAGACTCTACTTTTCATATTCTCTTCAATTAACATGATATAAAATTAAACTGTGGGGCTTCCCTGGTGGCGCAGTGGTTGAGAGTCTGCCTGCTAATGCAGGGGACACGGGTTCGAGCCCTGGTCTGGGAAGATCCCACGTGCCGCGGAGCGGCTGGGCCCGTGGGCCACAATTGCTGAGCCTGCGCGTCTGGAGCCTGTGCCCCGCGACGGGAGGGGCCGCGGTGGAGAGGGGCCCGCGCACCGCGATGAAGAGCGGTCCCCGCACCGCGATGAGGAGTGGCCCCCGCTTGCCGCAACTGGAGAAAGCCCTCGCACGAACCGGAGACCCAACACAGCCAAAAATAAAAATAAAAATAAAATAAATAAATAAAATCAAGTAAACTGTGGAAAGGAGTTGCATTTGATTTGCATTGCATAGTTGTGATGTATGTCTACATAGAAATGTTTTGTTTGTTTGTTTTGTACTTGTTGAATTCATGGTTCTCTGCAAACTCCATCATAAAATACTTTTTTCCCCCAAGTTACAATTTCAATTAAAATATTAAAGAGCCTAAATGTACAGCAAAACTAATTTTATCATTCAAAATTTATTTTTAATAGCAATAATCAGAAAGGAAATTTACTCCTTTTCCTACTCTACATGATTTTTTAAATAATTCATTTTCATTTAGTTTTATAATATATGTAGCAGTCCAAAAATGTGACTTATATTTTATAACAAAATCAGCTCCACATTTATACATTTTTAAATTTTAATAACTTATTTATCCTTAAAAATTTATTAGAGTGACTGACCTTACAACACAGGGGATGGTTGCAACATAATAAATTAAGAAATAATAAACATAGACATAGTATCTTGCTTATAAATAAAAGAAACAAATCTAGTAGATAAATATTTTAGAAAGATTATGAACCGCTTTTTCAACTGACAGCATTGTGTGAAGAGAAGTACAGATTTACATTATAAAATATAATAAATATTTAAATTGGGGATAAATTTAACCAATGAGGTAAAAGACTTGTATACTAAAAACTACAAAGTGTTATTCAAAGAAATTAAAGAAGCAAATCAATGGAAAGATATCCTGTGTACATGGATTGGTATACAATCTCTATCAAAATCCCAATGCCATTTCCTTTCAAAAATATTAAAATCTATCCTAAAATTCACATCAAAGTTCAAGGGACCTCTGATAGGCAAAACAGTCTTGAAAATAAAAATAAAAACTGGAGGTCTCATGCTTTCTGATTTCAAAGCTTACTGCAAAGCCACAGTCATCAGAATAGCATGATACTGTCATAAAGACAGTAGAACAGCACACACAGCACAGAAATAAACCCAGGTATATGGTCAAATGATTTTTTACAAGGGTACCAAAACCATTCCATAAAGAAAAGATGGTCTTTTCAACACACGGTGTTGAGAAAACTAGATGTCCACATACAAAAGAATGAAGATAAACAATTACCCTATGCCATACACAAAAATTAATTAAAAATAGATCAAATATCTAAATTTAAAAGCCACAGCTGTAAAACTCTTAGAAGAAAACTTAGGGGGAATCTTCATGAGATTGGATTAATCAGTGGTTTCTTGTATATGACACTAAAGGCATCTGCAAGAAAATTTAAAAAATAGATAAATTGGACTACATCAAAATTTAAAACTTTGTACATCAAATGACACAATAAATGCAAAGAAAAGGCAACTCATGGAATGGTAGAAAATATTTGTAATTCATATATCTGATAAGGAGTTAATATCCAGAATATGTAAAATGAGCTCCTACTGCTCAACAATGAAAAAGCAAACAACCTAACTAAAAAATAGGCAAAGACCTTGAATAGACATTTCTCTAAAGAAGATATATGAACAGTCAATAAACACATGAAAAGATGCTGAATATCAATAATCATTAAGGAAATGTAAAGCCAAACCACAATGAAACTGCATCTCACACTCATTAGGGTGGCTACCACCAGCAAAACAGAAAATAACAAGTGTGAGTGAGGATATGGAGAAATCAAAATTCTTGTGCAATGTTATTAGGAATGTAAAATGCTGCAACTGCTATGAAAAACAGTATGGCAGATCCTCAAAAAATTAAAAATGGAATTACCATATAATCTAACAATTTCACTTCTGGTATATACCCTAAAGAATTGAAAGAGACTCAAACAGATATATGTGTCCTCATGTTCATAGCAGCATTACTCACAATAGCCCAAAGGTGGAAGCACCCCAAGTACCCAACAAAGATGAATGTATAAACAAAATGTGGAATATACATACAATAGAATATTATTCAGACTTAAAAAGGAAGGAAATTCTAACACATGCTACAACATGAATGAAGCTTGAATACATTATACTAAGTGAAATAAGCCAGGTACAGGGAATTCCCTGGCAGTCCGGTGGTTAGGACTCCGAAGCTTCCACTGCAGGGGGCATGGGTTCAACCTGCCCCACGGTGCGGCAAAAAAAAAGAAAAGAAAAAGAAAAAGTGATGACACAAAGAAAAGATTGATAAGTATGAGAATAAAAAAAATAATATATACAAAAAAGAAGTAAGCCAGGCACAAAAGGACAAATTTTGTATCATTCTACTTATATAAGGTACTTAAATTAGTCAAATTCATAGAGATAGAAAGTTGAATGGTGGTTGTCAGGTACTGGGGTGGTAGGAATGAGGAGTTATTATTTAATGGGTATGGCGTTTCAGTGTGGAAAGATTATGAAGTTCTGGAGATGAATAGCAGCAATGACTGCATAATAATATGATTATACTAATACCACTGAACTGTACACTTAAAAATGGTTAAAATTATAAATTTTATGTTATATATATTTTACTACAAAAGAAGTCCAAAAGTAAATATTGAATCATTATTCATCTCTGATTAAAAAAATCAGAGGTGAAACATTCTAAACATCTTCCTAAGTGTAAGCCAAATTATTGTTAGAATCAAAGCATTGAACATATATGCTGTTTTCTGTATGACATAGTAAATAATCTGAAGAAACATGTCTTGTTTCTGAGTTATAGGATAACTACTATTATTATTTATTACTATTTTATCTTAAAATAAGGGGATAAAAACATTAAGTTTCTTGGGTTAATAATGTAGGTGTCTAAACAAACATAAATTGTATTTCTTCTTCTAACAGAAAAAAGTTGTAGAAAAATCTGAATATAAAGGTTAAGGAGAATAAAATGCATAAATCCAGCATTGTTAACATCTTAAGGATATATCTCCCCCTCCAAACTCAGAGAGAAAAATTTATGTATGAAATATGCATATACATATAAGGAATTTACATACATATATATATGTTCCATATATATATATATATATATATATATATATATATATATATATATACGAGGAGCATATGCATACACACACACACACACACACACACACACACAGAATTTCAATTTTGCAAGATGAAATGAGTTCTAGAGATTGATTGCACAACAATCTAAATTTATTTAACACTACTGAAGGGTATACTAAAAGTGACTAAGATGGTAATTTTATGTTGTCACAATTTAAAATTTAAAAATCATAATAAATACATTTTAAAATATGTTTTCTGTGGAAAATGAGTTTTAAAAATCATTGCAAAAATATGTGAGAATATACTTACAAAACAAGAGTCAATGATAGGCCTTGAATTCATATTAATATTATAAATTATAATCTATAGGAAAGAAATTTCATTCAGTTATTTCCTAAAACACCTTTTATTTGTAAATTCAAATTTTACCAAGTAAAAATTATTTACCTTTTTTTATTTGTTTAATTCAAAGTAAAATATTCTTGATAATTATATTAAAATTGGCAGCATTTTATGTTATACATTATAACCTGGACTAAAGAGCATAAATTCAAGTACCTGGAGTATTCAAGAAAGCTGAAATATTAATTTTTCAAAGACTCCATCAATAGATCCAGTGATAAGGCAAAAGATATGGAAGATGTCTTAAGTTTCTTTAAACATGTGAACCCTGACTTTGAAAAAAAAATCCAATAGGATTAGCAAACTATATTTTGTTCTTCCAAAATAAATGAGTTTCTCATTTATCCTTTATATTCAAACACTAAAGATAAGAGCTTCAGCCCAGTTATCTATTCATGAATTATTACTGATTTCCATGAAAATAGAGTACTTACAAATGACTTGAGAAAAGTATAATACTAATCCTATTAGAACTGACATCTTTGATTCAAGAGAGTTTGATTTTATTATAAACAACAAACTGTTTTGTCAGAAAGTGCTATTTCAAAAATTGTTAAACTACTTAAAAGTATTTTTAAATCAGTGTTAAGTAGTTTATGAGGTAGGTAAACACAATTTAAGAGATCATTTAAACTCCATTGTCAGAATAATACTCCTTTTGCAGGTACCTAAGTTTTATTAAAGCACCACATAAAAAATAAATGACATAATTCCTCAATTAAAATAAATATATATAGGAAATTGTGGCAACGAATTTCCAATCCAAATGATCTGAGTTGCTTCTAGCTTTCAGAATTGCTGCCTGTTATATATGTCATGTAGGAATACTTTGATATATTTCTGGGTACAAATAAAGTAGTTGAAATAGTTTATATATCAATAAGGCTTGTGTTAGATGTAAGTTTTAAAGTCAGTTATGAAAGCTATTAAACAATATTTTTAACTCTAAAGTGACAATTATAGCATATGTCATCAGATTTGTTGTCAAAACACTGAACACTCTAGTGTAAATCTTAAAAATTTAATATTTTTATGATCCATGTTTGTTCATGATTCAAAAAATATTTGAGCCAATTTTCAAAGTTAAAAAAGTACAAGTGTATAAGAGAACGCTATGAACTTCATGTAGACAAAAATAATACAATTTCAAATAAAACTATGCCAAGGCCATGCTCAAGGCCAAAAGACACACTTGGGATGATTTCTTGTTATTATAGAGCAGAAATTTTGGGGAATATGCAGAGGTTTATTTTACTATAGAGAGCAGAAAAAATGTTAAAATTATACACCAATAGCCAACTTTATTGGATCTTCTCCCAGATTGGTGAGAGAGCTGAGTGTGATAATCATGAAAACAATATATCCTTCCCTATTGCAAAATGACTGAATGGAGAGCTTCTACACAATTATTTCATAGTATTTTCTAATTTTGGGGCCTCTTTTTAAGGCTCCAGTGAAATCTGGGACATGTGATATCTTTTTGGGGGTGTATCTTAAAATCATATAAATTTAAATTTATGAAGGAACTTTAGAGATCATGTACTTCAATCCCTTCTTATTTCTTAGTTCATTGTCTTCCCCAAAGTCAGTGATAGAAAATTTAGAACAAATATTGTTAGTTTAGTACTCATTCATCATACCATACTATGCCTTCATCTATGGAAAAACCTGGGAATATCAATATCTTTACATAGCATTTTCCAGCCAAAATTTTAATAATTATATTGAATCACTGTGTTAGGCACTCCAGGTAATAAAGAAAAATACTATTACTATAAGATCTTAGAAACAATTCAGTAGGAAAGCTTAAAATTGATCAAATGAGAAAAAATTATACACAAGGCAAAGCATGATATGACATAAGAGAGTTATAAACAGAGAACAATTAAGAATTCATAGCAGGGATTTAGTAGTCAACAAATATATTATGGAGGAGCAAATTTGATGAGAAACTAAAGTTACTTCATAGCGATAGTTGGCTATATCCTACTTAAAAGAGCACGGTCAAACCTATTCTTCAGCACCAGTGGAGTGAAGAATCATTGTATATTAGGGAAAGTCTCATTCAGTCTCTTGAAAATAGCCATTCAAAACACACAAGGGCATGGTAACTATTCCCGCTCTCCCCAACTAGAGAAAGCCCGTGCACAGCAATGAAGACCCAATGCAGCCAAAAATAAAATAAAATAATAATAATAATAATAAAATAATAATTTAAAAAAGAAACTTTAAAATGCTTCTAGTTCTCTAGCATATTTTCAAAATTCAACAGACTATGAACAATATAAAAAGGCCTTTAGAAAGTAATCCAAGAGTTCTCAAATGTGGAAGTTATCTTTAGAAGCCATACAAGTGGATACGCCAGTGACCCTAGACAACACTTCGCAGTTTTCACAACAGTATCAACTTTGAATGAAATATGCCAAACCTGGAATTACCATGTCAATTTCAAAAGATATGAAATAAAAAGGGTTATCAAAAAAGGAGTTTATGCTCTCCAGTTAGGCTCTAAGCACCACCAATCCTTCATTTTAACTATGAATACACTACCAAGATATCATTTTAAATGGTTTAACATGCTTATAGGAAGTTTTAATCATTATCCCAATAATTTCAAATTCAATTTCATTGGCAAAATACACCAAGCCTATCATCAAGCTGAAATTTTCCGAAACATCCTAATTAACAATGTGCTCTCAAAGAATAAATATTTGATATTTTTTGAAAGGTAAATAAATACTGATGTAGCCATAGTAAGAAAACTGGGAAGGTAACCCACACTCAAAAGCCACCTTACGGATATCTAGAACATATGGATATTGCTTAATTTGTCACTAATGTATGCAAAGCATTCAAAGTATTAAAACTGCAAAATTATTTTCTAATTTTATTAAAAAATGGGAGATTCTGTATATATATAACATAATATAAACTTTATATTTTAGAACAATTTTAAATTTACAGAATATTTGTGAATATTTTAGAGATTTCCCATATACCCTCTCAACTAATTTCACTGTTACTAAAATCTTATATTAGTATGGCATACTCAACAAAACTAAGGAACCAATACTGATACATTAACTAAATTATATAATTTATTTACATTCCTTTAGTTTTTTGTTTTTTTTTTAATTAATTAATTTATTTATGGCTGTGTTGGGTCTTCGTTTCTGTGCGAGGGCTTTCTCTAGTTGCGGCAAGCGGAGGCCACTCTTCATCGCGGTGCGCGGGCCCCTCACTATCTTGGCCTCTCTTGTTGCGGAGCACAGGCTCCAGACGCGCAGGCTCAGTAATTGTGGCTCACGGGCCTAGTTGCTCCGCGGCATGTGGGATCTTCCCAGACCAGGGCTCTAACCCGTGTCCCCTGCATTAGCAGGCAGACTCCCAACCACTGCGCCACCAGGGAAGCCCCATTCCTTTAGTTTTTACCTAATTTTCTTTTCTTGTTTTAGGATCCCATCTAGGATACCACATTTCACATGCTATTCATGTCTCTTTAGGCTGCTCTTGATTGTGACAGTTTCTTAGATTTTCTTTGATTTTGATAATCTTGACAGTTTTGAGGAGCACTGGTCAGGTATTTTGAACAACATCCCTTAATTGGGATTTGTCTAATGTTTTTTCTCATGATTATCCTTGGTTTATGGGTTTCTCATGAAAGACCACAGGGAGAAAGTGCCATTTTTATCCTTTCAGATCAAGAGTGCATACGATAGACATGACTTATCACTGTTGATGTTAACCTTGATCAACTGGCAGAAGTAGTGTTAGTCAAGTTTCTTCACTATAAGGTTAATACTTTTTTTTTTTTTTTTTTATAGCTACTTTATTTATTTCTTTATTTTTGGCTGTGTTGGGTCTTCGGTTCGTGCGAGGGCTTTCTCTAGTTACGGCAAGTGGGGGCCACTCTTCATCGCGGTGCAGGGACCGCTCTTCATCGCGGTGCGCAGGCCTCTCACTGTCGCGGCCTCTCCTGTTGCGGAGCACAGGCTCCAGACGCGCAGGCTCAGTAGTTGTGGCTCACGGGCCTAGTTGCTCCGCGGCATGTGGGATCTTCCCAGACCAGGGCTCGAACCCGTGTCCCCTGCATTAGCAGGCAGATTCTCAACCACTGCGCCACCAGGGAAGCCCAGGTTAATACTTTTTAATAAAGTTTCTTGTCATATTGTACTCTTTGGAATGAAGTTACTATGCACAGCTCACACTTAGGGGATGGGGAATTATTCTTCCCCACTTTGAAGGTAGAGCACATAAATTATCTGGAAATTTTCTGCATAGATTTGTCTCTTCTCTGTTTATTTAGCTAATCATTTATATCAGTATGGACTCATAAATATTTATTTTAAACTTTAGGTTATAATCCAATACTACCTTATTTTGTTGTTCAAATTGTCCAGCTTTGGACACTGGGAGCATTTTAGTAGGCTCCTGTGTCTTTCTGTCATACTCCCATCATTGTGGATTTTTCTTGGAGAATTTATTTTCTGAGACTGTAAAATGCCCTAGACTAATGTGTATATTTCCTACCCCATCCTACAATCAGCCATTTTCCCAAGGATTCCTCATTCTTTTTATTGAGAATGGTAGTAAGAAACCAATATCTGGATGCTAGGGCTGCTCACTGTTACTGGGGTGTTCTTGTTTCTTAGCTCTCTGAGGTGGTAAAGTAAGGAAATACATGTGTATCTACTAACTCATGTATAAACACATATTGATAAATGTTTCTATATGTAACAATCTGTGTCTACATTAGCTGCAGATGGCTTTATACTGATTCCTTCCTTTCTATTACCTTACTCTATCCCTCTTCCACCTGCTCCAAGTAAGCAGATCTTTGCTTTCTCTCCAACTCCAGTCATGATCATCTTGGCACCTACAATCAGCCACCCATTAATTTAATTGTTTATGTCCATTATACATGTGTAGTGGTATCAGAATTGTTAACATGCACTCCCTACAGAAACAAATTTATCATCTAAAGTACAGGGCTTATATACAGATTCTAATCACCTCCAAAGTTAATTAGGTCACCATCTTTTTCCTCCACCCCTCTTTCTGTGAGATTGTTACATGTATTTGTAATGAGTTAGACTGTTTGTCACTTTCTCATTCCATCCTGGGTGACTGACCTCCCCAACAAATTTTATGTTTGCATATATTAGGGTTCACTCTGTGCAGTATATTTCTATGTGTTTTGGCAAATACATAGTAACATGTATTCACCATTAAATTATTATTAAAACATAGCTTAACTGTCCTAAAAATAATCCTGTGTTTCATCTATTCAACTCTCTAGTTACCCTGAAAACCAAGAAACTACTGATGTTTCTACAGTCTATAATTTTGCCTTTTCCAGAATGTCAAGTAATTAGAATCATAGAGCATGTATCCTTTTATTACTAGCATCTTTTAATTAGCAATATGCATTTAAAATTCACCCATGTCTTTTCATCATTTAACAGCTCATTCCTTTCTATCACTGAATAATATTCGATTATATTGAGGCACCCATATTCTGTTTGTCCATTCAAACCTGTTAGAGGACATATTGGTTGCTTCCAGTTTGTGTTGATTATGAATAAAACTTCTATAAAGATTCACATAATAGCTTTCTTGGAATGTAATTTTTCAATTCAGTTGGGTAAATACCAAGAAGTGTGATTGATGGATTATATAATAAAATTATGCTTAGCTTTGTAAGAAACTGTAGAACAGTCTTCCAAAGTGGCCACTAGCAATGAATGCATGAGTTTCTGTTGTCTTCAACCTCACCAGTATTTGTAAGTTTTTTGGATTTTAGCCATCCTAATAGGTGTGTGGTAGTTTCTCATTGCTGTTTTAATTAGCAATGCCCTAACGACAAATGATATTAAGCATCTTCTGATGTGCTTGTTCACCATCTGTATATCTTCTTTGCTGATGTGTCTGTTCAGATCTTTTGCCTGTTTTCAAATCTGCCTGTGTGTTTTCTTATTGTAGATTTTTAGGAGTTCTTTACATATTTTGGCTACAAATTATCAGATATGTGTCTTGCAAATACTTTCTCCCAGCATTTGCTTCGTTGTTTTATTATTTTAAGTGTCTTCCTCCAAGCAGATATGTATTTAATATTAATAAAGAACAACTTGTCAATTTTTTCTTCCACAGATTATGCTTTGGTGTTATAAGCTAAAATCTCATAAAGGAACCAAAGTTCATGTAGATTTTCTCCTGTATATCTTTTATCTTATAGACTATGTTTTTTCTTGCCTTTTAGCATGCCCTGTAATATTTTGGTAGAATACAGATATGATATATGGGGTAATAGGAACTGAGGCAATTAGGCCTTTAATATCAAGTTCTATGTTTCTCTACTCCTGCCAAAGTCACAAGAGGATTTTTATGGGCTCTTCACCATGAGAACCTGGTGGCATTCCTGGGAGTAAAAGCCATAAACGCTGCCTCCCAAGACTGTGGTCCCCAGGAGTTTCTCACAACTCAAGCTTGTTTACCTTCAGCCTCCAACAGCTCACCAAAATTGCCATTTGCAGGTTCCTAGCACTTATAGCTCCAATGGCTTCTGGTGCAGGGAAGCCCGCCTTGGCTGTGATTCTCAACCTTTACTCTCTCTTCAGATTTCAGGGTAGTGGTTTCCCCTGCAACCTCATTTATCTGACGATTCAAGAAAAGTTCTTCATTTTCATTTTGTTCAGTTTTTGTTGTTGTTGTAGGGACAGGAGTGACAACTTTTAAGCTCTTTGCATGTTGGAGCTGAAACCAGAAGTTCTTTCTGTTTTCTTTAAGTCATGTCATTAAATACATGTTTTAGATTTCAGACTTTAGAATAGTTGCTAGAACACAATGTCAGAATAAAATCTCTCTTTACTGAGATTTTTTAAATGTATGACAGAATATGAAGCAAGTTCATCATAAGAGATGAAATAATAAGAGAAATAATGGTTACAAATTCTAAGAATGTGATTTGAATTTACAATAAACTTATATTTGATAACTTTTCTATGCATTGTAAGTTATACTGTTTCAATTGTCAATCATTATCTTCATTTTATTTTCTCATGTTAAAATAAAACATATAACCTATAGAGTAAAATAGATATTAGTCTGTTAAAGAAAATGGTTTCAAAAAGAAGTTCAGAGAGTGGCATGGACTTGTATACACTACCAAATGTAAAACAGATAGCTAGTGGGAAGCAACCACATAGCACAGGGAGATCAGCTCCGTGCTTTGTGACCACCTAGAAGGGTGGGATAGGGAGGATGGGAGGGAGATGCAAGAGGGAGGAGATATGGGGATATTACAGAAAAAAAAAAAAAAAGAATAAGAAGTACAGTCATTTTTTATTTTGGACTGTTTAAAAAACTGTATTAATATGTAATTCTACATATATACTATAAATATCTGCTAAACAAATTAAGATGCAAAAAGCATGGTCATCTTAAGGAAGTACACATGGAACCATCAGACATGCACATTTTACAGACTTCCCTTCAAGTTACAGTCTATGCAGAGGTATAGCCATCAGTCAGCAACAGCAGGCACTAGCACAGTGTACTGTACATAGTTGGTGCATAATATTTGTTAAAATACTCTAAGATACTAGTATTATTTGCTACCATCATCACTAACAATGAGAATGTTATGCCAAAAAAAGTCTCAGGAAATAAGTTATTGTCGCTAAAGTAAAGTTCCTATCTAATATCACCTTTTATTATTTATATGTATATTGAGTGACAACTATGTTCCATGTAATAGGTTATGCACAAAGCTTACAGCACTAAATAAGACAGAAATTACCCCTGCTCATGCAGAGTTTATACTCCAGTGTACACAAATTCTCTTCTTAACTAATATTGGCTTTCTTCAAATTGCAAAAAGTTGTTTACAGCTATTTCTAGCATCCAGTCGTTCTCAGGAAGAAATATGAGGGGGATGCCAACCTTGGCTCCAGTCCACCTTTCCATAAATGTGCATAATAAAGGTTTTGGCACTAAGATGTTCAATTCTTGAAAGGCTAAAGCAGAATATAACCACTATTTTTATGGATG